>NC_039275.1:1081438-1209059 GCF_003368295.1 Carassius auratus
AGATGATTCTTCTGCACAATCTGACTTTGCTGCAGCCTGGAATTGAACTACTGGTTTCGTCTGGTCAGAGGAGAACTGACCCCAACTGAGCCTGGTTTCTCCCAAGGTTTTTTTCTCCATTCTGTCACCGATGGAGTTTCGGTTCCTTGCCGCTGTCGCCTCTGGCTTGCTTAGTTGGGGTCACTTCATCTACAGCGATATCATTGACTTGATTGCAAATAAATGCACAGACACTATTTAAACTGAACAGAGATGACATAACTGAATTCAATGATGAACTGCCTTTAACTATCATTTTGCATTATTGAGACACTGTTTTCCTAATGAATGTTGTTCAGTGCTTTGACGCAATGTATTTTGTTTAAAGCGCTATATAAATAAAGGTGATACAGCGTCAGAGCTTTCTGTTTGCCACCGGTCTGGAAACAGCCGGGCCAATCAACGAACAGAGGGCGGGCTGAGAGCCGTGACGTAGATGCTAAGCGCCGAATTTTACATTGTAGGTTAGAGAAATCGAAAACTGAAACGACCGCGGAAATGGGAAACGAGACACGGGATGCAATTCGCTCTGTTATGGAGAACATTCAACTCTTTTTCAAACTGAAGCCAGAACAAGAAGAGTGTTTGATAAACATTTTAAATGGAGGTGATGTTGTGGCCCTACTCCCGACTGGTTTTGTGAAAAGTTTAATTTATCAATTGTTACCGTTAGTTAGCGAGAAACTGGGGAGGCCAAAGGCCGGCAAGGCTATAGTTGTAATTGTGTCCCCCTTGGTTGCTCTCATGGAGGATCAGGTCAAGGAGGCAGAAAAACTTGGTCTGTGTGCTGCACAGCTTGGCGTGCACAATGATCAAGATATAATGGCGGGGTATTACAGCCTTATTTTTGGTATAGCCCCGAATCCTGGATTCTGAATCCCAAATGGCGAGCTATGCTAGCATCAACGCTTTATCAAGACAACCTTGTCGCCATGGTTGTCGACGAGGCACACGTCGCATACAAATGGCGAGTTTGGTAATTAACTTCAAGTTAATCTATTTAGATAACAGCTCAGTTGAACACTGTCATTTGTTGTCTTTTGTTACATGTTTCGATGTATGATGTCTGTGCTTCGATGCGGCTGTACAGGCCCATAACATACGTCATAACTAAACGTATCTGATTGGTTTACGGGTAACCAATGATTTTAAACTTCAGACAAGAGAGAGAGAGAGACACAGAGAGAGAGAGAGACAGAGAGACAGAGAGAGAGAGAGAGAGAGAGAGAGACACAGAGAGAGAGAGAGAGAGAGAGAGAGAAGCAGCTAATCAATAACCCCATGAGCTCCTGCTGGTGGCTTCACCCAGATGCATCATAAATCAAGCTAAAGGTCTTTACAAGCTCTCCGTCTGCGTGTGGAAACAGAAACAGAGGAAATTAACACAGACGCCCTTTCTGAGTCCTGCCAGAGAAACACCACTGATTTACATGACAGCAGAAATCAGTCAGCACTCCGAGTGTGTTTCACTAATAACCTGCTACCAGTCAAAACACACACACACACACACACACACGCACACACACACACACGCACACGCGCACACACACACACACACACACACACACACACTCTAACCAAATACAGCACATCAATCAAACACAAGCTCCCATCTTTCTTCAAAATCTCCTGATGTTTGAGTAAAAATGTCAGATCACCCTAAAATTTCATCATTGAGCTATTTACATGTCAATGCAGAACATGTAAGAACGTCTTTATTCAGCTGAGCACAAAAGAAGATGATTTGAAGAATGTTTATGTTGCTCTTTAGAATACAATAAAAGTGAATTAGGTCCAAAAACGGCAGAGAGACACCATGAAAACATCATACCAACAGAAGACATACAGTATGCACTATGTTATAGTTATATGACGGCTTACAAACTAATATATGGAGTGTTTTATTTTATATTTAAAAATCTGTGTTTCTGGAGTTAAATAGCCATGGATATGCTTTCATTATATGGAAGAGAGGATATTCTGAAACTACTGGGGTCGGTTAATTCGACTGCTCACAGAGGCCTTGTTTATTAGAATAAAAAATCCAGTGAAAAGAGTGAAATTGTTAAATATTATTAGAATTTTAAAAACCTGTTGTCTACGTGAATATATTTTAAACAATAATTTATTTCTGTGATGCTCCGCTGTATTTTCAGCATCATTCCTCCAGTCTTCAGTACTCATAATAATAATATTCTATAATATTTCTGATTGTTGGAAATAGTTTAAGTAATAGTAATATTTTTGTGGAAAATGTGCTACTTTTTATTTTTCAGGGTTTTTTGATGAATAAACAGCACAAAAGAATAGCATTTACCTGAAATGGAAATCTTTTTCAACATTTTTAACAATCATGCATCTTTGTTCAATTAAAGCAGTCATTTATTATTGATAAAATAACTCCTGCTGTCCCCAAACGTTGATGTCCTCTGATTCAGAGTGAGTGAATAATGACACAAAGTTCATTTCTAACTCTTATTAAGTCACAGTTTTAATGAGATGGTGATTCCCGCTGGAGGAAGTGTTTTTCTGGGTTCTGCTGTTACATTAAAAGCAGATGACAGGTGCATAATTCCTTTCATGTTTCTTGAGGAAGCAAACACAGAGGTTACAGCTCTTCTAATACATGATGTCTGGTCTACTCGAGCCATCCTGAGCGACTCTCAGGAGAGACAGACGAAATCAGCCGGACGGACGGAAGAAGAAGTGATTGTGAATGAAGGGTAGAGACGCTGATGAGCGGACCAGAGAGGAGAGGAGAGGAGCACTCACTGAGCTTAATTGCAGCCTCCCGGCGACACACACACACACACACACACTCTTACACAACAATGGCTGTAATAAAGGGCTTGAGTGATGAAGAAAACCCAACAGCGGCGATCTGACGGCTCTCCATTAGACCGAAGCGCCCGCAGGCAGAGAGCCATCACTGTAACACGAGCGGATGAAATATCTGAACCATGTCTCTTCATATATCTGAGCTCTCTGACAGACTTCAGTATACAGCAGGATTCAGAAGCCGAGAGCACGTTTAAAAAATGATTATATTTAATGTAACACATTTGTTTATATATATATATAAATATGGTAATTTCATTCCTGTGACTGTAGAAAACTGCAGTGTGTGTGTAGCGTGTGAAATGTTTCCAGGTCACTGAAGGGTTTGTGTGACAGTAAACCAGAGCTGCTCTATAATATAAAACAATCCAAATCTGAACTTCCAGAAGTGTCTTACATATCAGTGTGAATAAAGAGTACAAACACACTTTTAAAATAAAAAATGGAAATGTTTTAAATGACTAAAAGCACTTTCTGAATATTTGAGATCCATCTGTTAAAGTCGTCTTCAAAACATCCTCCTGCACTGAAATCATTACACACACACACATATACATACGTGTGTGTGTGTGTGTGTGTGTGACCCTGGAGCACAAAAGCAGTCTTGAGTCTCTGGGGTATATTTGTAGAAATAGCCAAAAATATATTGTATGGGTCAAAATTATTGATTTCTCTTTTATGCCAAAAATCATTAGGATATTAAGTAAAGATCATGTTCCATGAAGATATTTAGTAAATTTCCTACTGCATGGATGGATGGATGCATAGATAATAAAAAAGATAAATAAAAATACAAATAATAAAATTACATTTTTTCCTTATTTTCATTATTTTTTTATCCTTTCATTTATTAACCTTAATATTTTTTTTAATGGAAGAATATAATAAAATTAATTGTATTTGGTTCATCAAGACAATAATTCCTTTATTTTGTTATTTTTTATAATTCTCAAATATTAATATATATATATTTGCTCTTTTCATTGTTCATTCCAGATAATCTCAATCAGACTGTAGTTGTTTTTTTTTTAATAAATTATAAAAAAAATTAACTAAACAATACAGCTAACTAACACAATAAAACATGATAACATAGTACAAAACATTATCTGTTTTTGCAAATAAACCCAGTATTCTCCTCATATTATGACAACGGTAATTACAGTGTTAAATAAAGACAAACGACTGGTTTAAAGTGGGCTCACAGTCATATTCTCTTCTGCACATGAGACGTGGCATTTCCACTGAAGGCTGGTTTGTGTAATTACAGACGGGTGGAGCAGCACCATCACACAGTATAGAGAGAAAATATCACCGCCATTAAAACCTGTCATTTGGTTTCAGAAGAACAGTTTCCAGATGGTAGTTAGATCACCAATTACCCAGAGAACAGGTGAGAGAGAGATCGTGATGACCAAACCCACTTTATAACCGCTCTCCATCTGTAATAAGAGCATCATCACACTGCGTTCATGCAGCGGTGCAAAGAATAGAGCCTTGAGTTTCATACATTTACATTACAGCATTACAATAAAAGTCACAGACGTGCAATGAATAGTTATGCCTATGTACATTTATAAATACAATTAAGGGCTTCAGTCATTGCTCTTTCAATCAGACATTAGTATGGTTAATTTTATTTATAAAACTATCATTATTATTAATTATTAATGAGTATATTTTAACATTTTAACACCCTTTGACTAAGTTTCGTCATCTTAAAACTGGCTTTAGTTTAAACACATAAGCATCTGTGTTTCTCTGACAGAAGTGAGCATCAGTGTTTGGACATCAGCTGTAGATCTGACCTTTACAGGAGTCTGAACCAAAACATCTCAAATAAACCACGGTGTGTACTCTCTAATGCATTAATAATAACATTCATCTGTCTTCTGCTTATGAGTGAAATCAGCCATTTTCTGTTTTAGCAGAATGAAGTCAACTGGGGCTGAAATCAACTGTTTTTCTTATTCTTTTGTCGACTACTTAGTATGAATCTTAAATATATGTAATCCATCACACACACACACACACACACACACACACACACACACACACACATATATATATATTTACACACACACTGGCATTCAAAAGTTCAGGATCAGTAAGATATGTAATATTTGTTTTAAGAAGTCTCTTTTCTCTTCATCAAGGCTGCATTTATTAGACTAGGGATACAGAAAAAATAGCAATATTCTGAAATATTTTTTCAATTTAAAATAAAACATTTCTATTTGAACATAATTTAAAATGTAATTTATTTCTGTGATCAAAGCTAAATTTTTCAGCATCATTACTCCAGTCTTCAGTGTCACATGATCTTCAGAAATCAGAATAATATGATGATTTAATATCAATATTAGAAACGGTTTTGCTACTTAATATATATATATAATTATATAATTTTTGGAACCGTCGTAATTTCTTCAGAATTATTTGATTTAATAAAAAGATTAAAAGAACAGCATTTATTAAAAATAGAAGCACATTAATAATTTTTCTGATACTGCTGTCCAAAAGTACATACACAAACACACACACACACACACACACGCGTAACTGTAAAGGAGTTTTCTGAATATATTAATTCACACATATTTCACTGTAGAAACCAACATAAACCCATTCATCAGTATTTTCACTCCTTTTCTGAAGCTTCTGAGTTCAGATGTATTGAGAGTTCAGATGGGTTATGGAAACTTCAGTTCTGGATTATTTATGAGTTCTGAGTTTGTATATGTTAGTGATGTGTATAAACTGACCTGCCAGGATGGCTTTTCCAGGATGAGTGAGTTTGGCTTTGGCCGCAGCTCCGCGTTCACGCGTCATCTTCAGTCGGACTCTCACGAACGCGCGCAACACTGTTTCATCCGAGAGCAGCGCGCGATCCGCCGATCATAGACCGATGACACGAGACTGCTATCAGCCAATCAGCGGACAGATCGGCCCACAGGGGCGGGGCTCGCATCACTCTCTTTCTCACTCACTCACTCTCGACGTCACGCCCTCCAGAAACGACACTCGAGTTAAAAGTGGATCTCCAACCTAAAACTGCTTTAATCATCAGACTGACAGCAGTTAAATTCACTGTTAAATGAAAAAGAAACAAGAGAAAACGGCAGTGTGGAGGCTCAGTCTGCAGAATTGAGAAATAAATAAATGTGGCAATATTTAAATATGTACATTTATACATCCGGGAATAAATAAAGGAGTGTATTAATGAAAAATACATTAAATGTAATAATAAAAATAGTTAATAATTAAAAACTTAAAATAATAAATACAAGGTAATACACAAAAATAAATTTAGGACTAAATTTAATAATTTGTATTTGTTTTATAAAGTCATTTACTCCTTTATTGATCCGTTATATTTATTCACTTATTTTTAATAAAATGTGTCAATTTTTAACTATTCCTTTTTATTTTATTTATTTATTTATTGGGGCTTCATACATCAAAGTTACATGTAAATAATTAATCTGTAAAATCGGTTAAACTCTAGTGTGATCAATATGAAGGAGCTTCTGTTACTGTATATTATACACTCATTTTAACTAAAAGAAAGAGACACAGACACAGACACACACAAACACACACACACACACAGACACAGACACACACACACACACACACACACACAGAGAGATATTAATATTCATGAATGTGAGCAGTTAACTTGATGTGTGATTGATAATGCATCTCAAGCCCTCAGCATCCAGAGTTTCACAGCGGTTTGTGTTGAATAACAATTCTAGATCAGAGAGCAGGTTTGGCTGAGCTGTACAGGAGAAAACAGAGCATCTCAAACTACTGGATCAGCTATAAACTTGGCACCTGATGCATGTGCACACTGACCAGCAATCAGAAGAGAGTGATTTAGTAGAAAGTGCATGAAAGATCTGATGCTGAACCTACCGTAGACGACGGAGGAGGCTTCAGGAGTCTGGTCTTCAGCTGCTCTCGTGTCCTCAGCCTCCTGTAGTTTCTCCACATGTAAGAGACGCAGAAGTCAACGGAGCAGCAAACATCACTGTTAAAGAGACACACTCCTGAACGCTTTCTCTTCCTCTGACCTCTGGTCATCGTGCAAACGCCAGTGATGTCACAAAACATGCACACAATTCATTACAAACATCAATGATTTCCACAAGCAATGCATTATATAAATATGACTCATAAATCCCACTTAGAAACCCACAATGCAAGATCTCCGATTCTTTCATATATAATATATAGCTAAAATAATAGCTGATTGACAACTGTGAGCATCCTACAGTGAGACTAATGAACTCATATTATTTGGCTTTTCCAGTATTATAGTGTATATTATAACTAACTAAAACTTCAACTAAATCTAAACCATACTTGAAATAAATGCAATGTGAAGAAAAAAAAATCAGATTACTTAATTTAATCCAACCAGAACAATATTTATCAAGCACTAAAATATTAATAATCTAATTTAAGGTGATGGAATTAAATATGAACAGAATAATTTACACTAAGTACAACTACTTAATAAATAAATATATATATATTTTTTTTTTTTTTTTTGAAGGCATAGTGATAAGGAACAGCATCCGACTTAATATTCTGCAACTATCCACTTGAAATAAAATAAACATTTACTGAAGTACAATAAATATTAAAAAAGCTTATTTAGCAACATTTATCATTTGCATTTAGTAAAACTTGATGCACTTGATGAAATAAAATGATAAAAAATAAACATAAAAATAACAAAACATTAACAATTTAACTTAAATTAAAACGAAACCAAGGTATAAAAACTGAGGAATGTTTTTTTTTTTTTTGACATAGTCACTATATCAGACCATATGAGCCATAAAAGCCTGATGGATCAAATATGATACTCAACATAAAACACATATGCAATTTATTATCATTTTTTCACATTTTGTCTAAATGTTCAATAACTGTTCCATTAAAAAAATGAAAAAATAAAAAGTTTTTTTCTGACTGATATTTTAGGGTTCACTATGTTTTAACGTAAGAGTGATTTTGCTGCCACCTGCAGGTCAATGTGGTGTACTGCATCTGTAATGCGCGTCTGACTCCTGCAGGACTTACAGGAGGTTATATTAAAGACCACTTAACATATTAATAATTCTCCACTTTATAATAATTAGATTCCTTTCATGTTCTCTAAAATGCATTCACACACACAAAAAACAGGCTCATTACAGCTACAGAGCAGTGCACTGTGGGTAATCAAGCAAACTCTTTAGGAAGCTGTTATGAAGAGGGGAGCATCTGTAATCTAATAATATCTTATATCCAACACAAAGAGAGACAGAGCGGGTCAGAGACCTTCACCTGTCCAGATAATTCATCCACCTGTAGAGGACGGAGAGCTTTAATACAGCAGCTTTACATCACTACAGATATTATATCTACTAATATTTATCAGGCACTAAAACATAATGTATCTCATTTAGGGTGACTGAGTTAAACCTGAACAGATACATTGACAACTAATAAACTGGTCCAGGTCAGGAAGCAGACAGACTGGCTAAACCGACCGTCTGCTAGCTGCCTCCCGTCACAGAGGTCAGTTAATTCTCAGCACATAGAGACTCTTTCACCTAGATATCACACTATAGAGACTGTATCTGTTCCCCGAACTAGAAAATACAAAAAACGTCCAAACCAAGTTAAGGTTAACAATTTAATTGAGGTTCAACAAATAAAAAACAAATGCAATATGGATAAACAAATAATAAAGATTGGCTTATTGAATATCAGATCCATTTCTACGAAAACACTTTTTGTAAATAATATGATAACTGATCATAATATAGATGTGCTCTGTTTGACAGAAACTTGGCTAAAACCTGATGATTACATTATTTTAAATGAGTCCACCCCCCAAGATTACTGTTATAAACATGAGCCGCGTCTAAAAGGCAAAGGGGGAGGAGTTGCTTCAATTTATAATAACGTTTTCAGGATTTCTCAGAGGGCAGGCTTCAAGTATAACTCGTTTGAAGTAATGGTGCTTCATATAACATTATCCAGAGAAACCAATGTTAATGATAAATCCCCTGTTATGATTGTACTGGCTACTGTATACAGGCCACCAGGGCACCATACAGACTTTATTAAAGAGTTTGGTGATTTTACATCCGAGTTAGTTCTGGCTGCAGATAAAGTCTTAATAGTTGGTGATTTTAATATCCATGTCGATAATGAAAAAGATACATTGGGATCAGCATTTATAGACATTCTGAACTCTATTGGTGTTAGACAACATGTTTCAGGACCTACTCATTGTCGAAATCATACTCTAGATTTAATACTGTCACATGGAATTGATGTTGATAGTGTTGAAATTATTCAGCCAAGTGATGATATCTCAGATCATTATTTAGTTCTGTGTAAACTTCATATAGCCAAAATTTTAAATTCTACTTCTTGTTACAAGTATCGAAGAACCATCACTTCTACCACAAAAGACTGCTTTTTAAGTTATCTTCCTGATGTATCCAAATTCCTTAGCATATCCAAAACCTCAGAACAACTTGATGATTTAACAGAAACTATGGACTCTCTCTTTTCTAGCACTTTAAATACAGTTGCTCCTTTACGCTTAAGAAAGGTTAAGGAAAACAGTTTGACACCATGGTATAATGAGCATACTCGCACCCTAAAGAGAGCAGCCCGAAAAATGGAGCGCAGCTGGAGGAAAACAAAACTAGAGGTATTTCGTATTGCTTGGCGGGAAAGTAACCTATCCTACAGAAAAGCATTAAAAACTGCTAGATCTGATTACTTTTCTTCTCTTTTAAAAGAAAACAAACATAACCCCAGGTATTTATTCAATACAGTGGCTAAATTAACGAAAAATAAAGCCTCAACAAGTGTTGACATTTCCCAACATCACAACAGTAATGATTTTATGAACTACTTTACTTCTAAAATCGATACTATTAGAGATAAAATTGCAACCATTCAGCCGTCAGCTACAGTTTCGCATCAGACAGTGCACTATAGACCCCCTGAGGAACAGTTCCACTCATTCTCTACTATAGGAGAGGAAGAATTGTATAAACTTGTTAAATCATCTAAACCAACAACATGTATGTTAGACCCTATACCATCTAAGCTCCTAAAAGAGGTGCTTCCAGAAGTCATAGGTCCTCTTCTGACTATTATTAATTCCTCATTGTCATTAGGATATGTCCCCAAAACCTTTAAACTGGCTGTTATTAAGCCTCTCATAAAAAAACCACAACTTGACCCCAGAGAACTAGTTAATTATAGACCAATCTCGAATCTCCCTTTTCTGTCCAAGATACTAGAAAAGGTGGTATCCTCACAATTATATTCCTTCTTAGAGAAAAATGGTATATGTGAGGATTTCCAATCAGGATTTAGACCGTATCATAGTACTGAAACTGCTCTCCTTAGAGTTACAAATGATCTGCTCTTATCATCTGATCGTGGGTGTATCTCTCTATTAGTTTTATTGGATCTTAGTGCTGCTTTTGACACAATTGACCACAACATTCTTTTGCATAGACTTGAACACTTTGTTGGCATCAGTGGAAGTGCATTAGCATGGTTTAAATCGTACTTATATGACCGCCATCAGTTCGTAGCAGTGAATGAAGATGTATCATATCGATCACAAGTGCAGTATGGAGTACCTCAAGGCTCAGTACTAGGGCCGCTACTCATCATGATTTATATGTTACCCTTGGGAGATATCATCAGGAAACATGGTGTTAGCTTTCACTGTTATGCTGATGATACGCAGCTCTATATTTCTTCGTGGCCCGGTGAAACACACCAATTTGAAAAACTAATGGAATGCATAGTCGATATAAAAAATTGGATGACGAGTAATTTCTTACTGCTAAATTCAGAAAAAACAGAGGTGTTAATCGTAGGGCCTAAAAACTCTGCTTGTAATAACCTAGAACACTGTCTAAGACTTGATGGTTGCTCTGTCAATTCTTCGTCATCAGTTAGGAACCTAGGTGTGCTATTTGATCGCAATCTTTCCTTAGAAAGCCACGTTTCTAGCATTTGTAAAACTGCATTTTTCCATCTCAAAAATATATCTAAATTACGGCCTATGCTCTCAATGTCAAATGCAGAAATGTTAATCCATGCATTTATGACCTCAAAGTTAGATTATTGTAATGTTTTATTGGGTGGTTGTTCTGCACGCTTAGTAAACAAACTACAGCTAGTCCAAAATGCAGCAGAAAGAGTTCTTACTAGAACCAGGAAGTATGACCATATTAGCCCGGTCCTGTCAACACTGCACTGGCTCCCTATCAAACATCGTATAGATTTTAAAATATTGCTTATTACTTATAAAGCCCTGAATGGTTTAGCACCTCAGTATTTGAATGAGCTCCTTTTACATTATACTCCTCTACGTCCGCTACGTTCTCAAAACTCAGGCAATTTGATAATACCTAGAATATCAAAATCAACTGCGGGCGGCAGATCCTTTTCCTATTTGGCGCCTAAACTCTGGAATAACCTACCTAACATTGTTCAGGAGGCAGACACACTCTTGCAGTTTAAATCTAGATTAAAGACCCATCTCTTTAACCTGGCTTACACATAACATACTAATATGCTTTTAATATCCAAATCCGTTAAAGGATTTTTAGGCTGCATTAATTAGGTAAACCGGACCCGGGAACACTTCACATAACACCTGATGTACTTGCTACATCATTAGAAGAATGGCATCTACGCTAATATTTGTCTGTTTCTCTCTTGTTCCGAGGTCACCGTGGCCACCAGATCCAGTCTGTGTCCAGATCAGAGGGTCACTGCAGTCACCCGGATCCAGTACGTATCCAGACCAGATGGTGGATCAGCACCTAGAAAGGACCTCTACTGCCCTGAAAGACAGCGGAGACCAGGACAACTAGAGCCCCAGATACAGATCCCCTGTAAAGACCTTGTCTCAGAGGAGCACCAGGACAAGACCACAGGAAACAGATGATTCTTCTGCACAATCTGACTTTGCTGCAGCCTGGAATTGAACTACTGGTTTCGTCTGGTCAGAGGAGAACTGGCCCCCCAACTGAGCCTGGTTTCTCCCAAGGTTTTTTTTTTCTCCATTCTGTCACCGATGGAGTTTCGGTTCCTTGCCGCTGTCGCCTCTGGCTTGCTTAGTTGGGGTCACTTCATCTACAGCGATATCATTGACTTGATTGCAAATAAATGCACAGACACTATTTAAACTGAACAGAGATAACATAACTGAATTCAATGATGAACTGCCATTAACTATCATTTTGCATTATTGAGACACTGTTTTCCAAATGAATGTTGTTCAGTGCTTTGACGCAATGTATTTTGTTTAAAGCACTATATAAATAAAGGTGATTGATTGATAATAAACGGGAAAACACTCATTTATATAAATGTAGCGATAAAAAGACTAATTTTTTTAAGTTTTCCAAGAAAACAAGAATGTTTTAGACTACATAATAAGGTGCTATATTTATTCATCTTTTTATGGTAATTAATAAAAATACAATGGTTTATTGTGAGTTCATGTTACAAAGGCCCATTAAATAATATGAACAGATATTAATTAATAAAGTATTCATATTGAGGAATATAAAAATATAACTGCTATGTCTATTAAATGATATTGACATAAATCTTTTGGTTTTAATAACGTATTAGTAAAAGCCTAATTTAACAATAACAACAAAAAAAAAAGAAAAAGAAATGAGCAATGCATTTTTTACAATATTTATGAATCATTTTTAACATTATTTAATTAAAACAAAACTTTATTGTCAGTAAAGGCTTGTTAAAAATTTTAGAATTTAAAATGTATTATTTATAATAATACTATAGTTTATTATTATAATATAATAAGGATATATTCACATTCAACATATTATAAATATTATATTTGCTGTTCAGAAAATCTGAATCTGCCACATGTTCACATTTTCAATGACAAATATATACATAAATTAAATTAAATTAAATTAAATTAAATTAAATTAAATTGGGTGAATTTTTGGGCGAATTATTCCTTTAAAGACACTGAAGAAAAATAGGTTGTAAAATAGTTACTAAATTAATTGAAAATATTGCTTCATTTCTGAACGAATCATCTGTTTGAATGAATCAGTAGGATGAATGATTCAATGACTCACTTTAAAAAAAAATTCGTAGTTTATATTTTAATATACTTTTTTTAACAAACCCATTAATGTCTATTTAAAACCAAATAATTTTAATTCTGTAATTCTAATTCACGCTTCCTCTGAAAACAACATTATTGTAGCCTTACATTTTTTTGTGTGGCCTAATAAATTCTATGCTGAATCAATATTTATTTTTAGAAATGTCTATTCCATGCTTTTCTCATTTAACACAATAATGACATTAAATGATCTTTTGGGAGTAACTTTTTCGCTCAAATTTTTTTTTTAGCTCAAAAATATTTATAATTTAAAAAATATCATTTGTAATGAAAATAAATATATTAAATCCATTAGAATATTCTATATTGCTAGTATAAAATAAATATATTACCATTGATATAAAATGTATGTGTCTATGCACACACATATAATTCAATTATATTATTTAATATATTTTTGGGACTATATATAAAATTATATAAACTATAAATGTAATAGATATATCTGTAGTAATATTAAATGTTATTTAGCTATTATAATTTTTAAATGCATTCCGATTAATAGTACATGTGATATATTATAAACTTTAAATATGAATCATTATATATTTAATTAGTAGTAGACAGTTGCCTAGGGCGTCGGGCTTGGAGGCGGGGCCTCCAAATCATCCCTATATGCTTGTCCACCAATCAAGAGCAGCAAAATACTAGGCTGTTTGTCCATTGGATATAACAATTGTCATTCACCTGTACTAAAACCAATTAATATCCCCGTTTAAACCTGAGTCAAACCCACCCTCTGAATATTTGAATGAAGAGATTACATACCGGTTTTATGAATGAGATCCAACTTTACTACAAATTGATCTGATGGCGCCGAAACGAACGCATCCTTCAGGGGCTGCTAAGCGTAAGGCTAAGGCTAAGCAGCACGCACAGAAAGTGCAGCTCGTCATGCAGGTATCATCTATTTTGGAGTGATTGTAATGTATTGTAAAAATAAATAAATAAACTGAGCTTGAAGATCAGCGTTTTGGGATAGATCATTTGACAGTTATTCTGAGTTCAAAAGAGCGCGATCACCGTTGATGGACAATTCGCTTCTGACACTTTGAATCTGAGCGTACAATGCAGAATTTTGTTGGAACATAGATAAGTTACGAACCGTCCGAAAGAATCTGTTCGCGGAAATTAATCGTAATTCCAGTCACTGTTTCACTGAGACGAATTCATGATGAACTGTTGATCTGAATATTAAAAGGAGTCGGTTCTCCTCGATGGAATCGATTACAACCTGTGGAATCAAATCATGATTCCTTACGCCTCTGAATCAAGGAATCGATTCCTTTCCTTTGGAATCGATGCCCTAGTCAGGCGCTGACTGTCAAAATACTAAGTTAAAGAAAAAGTTAAGAAGTTTGTCAGTCAGTGAGCAAGCATTCTGAATTTGGGCTCTTGTAAAGTTCATCATGTAAAGTTACATGAAGTCATACAAGTGCACGTGTGCATTTTGAGTGCGTTCTTTCACTGCATTATTCGGTGTATTCAAATGCATTTATGAATGCATGTGAATGATCACAAAATTCAAGATATGTGGGTTAGAAAATGTATATTTTTCAATCATTTTATGTAGTTAATCAATATCACACGAAGAGTGCCATTTCAGTTTTTCTCCAAAAATCAGCATGATTAAAATGTGATATTATGTTACTACAAACAATAATTTAATTAAAAAATACAAAATGTTGCAGAATAATGTATATAATATATATAATATATGAATGAATAATAGCCTAAAGAACCTTTGTGCCAAAAGCGTTCTTTCTTGTCATTATAGAACCTTTTTAGCATAAAAGGTTCTTTGCAGTTGAGTAAAGAACCCTATGGTTCTATATAGAACCCCAATGAACCCTTTTTTCTAAGAGTGTAGTGAGACAACAACAATGGTTAGTTTACAGCGTGGGGAGGATCCAAGATGGCGTCCTGCTAAGTTTAAACTTCTAATTACGTTTTCCAAGCGTGTTTAGGTGTTATATTCAAAAACTAAACAAATAAAAAGTGCAAGCATCTAGGCTGATGTAAACTTACATGATGAAGTCATACTAGTGTGCGTGTTTTTATGTTTATATACTATTTATACATTTATAAATAATATGAATATACATATATATATATATATATATATATATATATATATATATATATATATATATATATATATATATATATATATATATATATATATATATGCATGTAAATATTTTAAAATATATACAGGCATGTGTCTGTATTCGTATATGCATAATAAATATACACGGTACACACACACACACATATATAAACAACAACTTTTATTTTGGAAGCGATTAATCGTTTGAAAGCATTAATATATACCAGAAAACAAGACAGAAATACTAAGGAAGAAAATCTCTGTATTAATCACTTAATCATTTGATTCTGATTCATACAGACATTTCTAATAATGTTGATACAAATGCTAACACTGCACTCATCATTCATAAAAATAAAAAACTTTTAAACCCAGCAAAGAAATAATGGATGTTGCATTAAGTAATTTATTTTCTCATTACATACAGTCAAGTATATTACAGATCTCTTCATACTCGATATAAAATTAGATTCATTGGCGTATATATTCAGATTTGAGAGGTTAAAGGGCAGAGAGCATGATCACTATACAGCGGCTTCCTCACTGCTTCCTCAATAATTTTAATGAAAATAAAAGTAGCTGTGATCTTATTCTAGTTAGCGGCTCTGAAATCGAGTGACAGCTGATTGGTTGATTCACAAATGTCTTCACACACAAAGTGCTTCATATTCAAACACAGTTTAGATTAACACTCATATAACTGTATTGTCTGTGTGAGAGGAATCAAACAATCAAATCCTGCGATCGTTTACTCTTCCTCAGCCTGAACAAGTGTTTTTTTTTTCTGCTGAACACTAAAGAAGATGTTTTTTGAGAGCGAACAGTTGATGGCACCCATTGACTTCTATGCTACAGGAAGAAATACTATGGAAGTGAATGGGTACCATCAACCGTTTGGTGTTTAAAGCATCATCCTTTTAGCATTCAGCAGAAGACAGAAACTCGTACAAAAATATATAATTTTTACATTTTATTTTAAAAATAAATATATAAAATAAGCACACGCAGTTAAACGTTTATTCCCAAAGCAACCAACTATGTGTCATTGTTGTTAACTAAGACTGAAACAACTAAAAACAGTTTTCTGTAATTGAAATAAAGCTAAAGTAGAAATGATATAGATAAATCGTGTAAGCTACTACTAAATATTGGAGAAACTTAATTTTCTGTAAAGTTGCTTTGCAGTGATTTGTAAAGTAAAAAGCACTATAAATTAAATGAAAACAGTACTAAAATTAAAGTAGTAACTTTTTACAAAAAAGTTGAAATGCTAAAATTATTAAAACTGACATAACATAAAGGCTAAAAAAAAATTAATAAAACTAATTCCTAAACCTCAAACTGCAACCATGAGGCTAAAAGCTATGCTATTTGTCACTCTGAGTAAGTGCTGTAACAGTTTATAAAGACCCTGATGTTGTTTGGACACCAGAACCGTGTGTGTGTGTGTGTGTGTGTGTGTGTGTGTGTGTGTGTGTGTGTGTCCACCTGGATGTTCCCGTGTTTGGCTCCTGGGATGATCTGAATCCTCTCAAAGTCCCTCCCCAGGATGATGATGTCACAGCCAGAGTAGTACGCCTGTCTGACACTGATAATCACAGAGAGTTCTACATATCATCTGAATGTAATGTTTTGCTACATTTTTATTTTATTGTTTTAAATTGAGGAATCAGAGTTTTAAATGTTTTCATTTACGGTTAATAATCTCTGTTGCTGCTGTTACACTCACAGTCACGAACAGCTTGAATCATCTGGACTTTTTGTTTTATATTATTTCTTAACATATCAGACAATATCTGCCTTAATTTTGCATGCATCTTGTTTATACTCACTTATAAACTTTTTGTTGCTCTTTTTGTTGTTTTTTGTTGTTTTTTATCCTCATTTGTAAGTCGCTTTGGATAAAAGCGTCTGCTAAATGAATAAATGTAAATGTAAACTTATCAAATTATGGCTTTGTTACATGAATATCGAAATATTCAACTCAAATAAACACCTGTATGATGCAGTATTAGTATTAGAATTTAATTTGGGGTCCTGAAATAACCTGAACACTGCACAGAGGTTAAGATGACCATTTCTACAAAAATAAAAAATAAATTGAAACTCATCCTATTTTGTTTTAATTCTCCCTTACTAAATTATACAGTTACTGATGCTATGGACTGTGGGATTACTAACAGGCTATTAACAAAAATCTGTCTCTAAACCTCTTTTCTCTTTATTAAAAGTTGATCTAGACAAGTACATGATAGAATCAAATGTTTTGCAAATCCGCTCAAAAGACCTGATCTCAAATGATTCGCGAAACGCGCTTCGGAGTCCCGATCTGAATCAAATGTTTTGCGGACTCGCTCAGAAGCCCCGATCAAATGATTCCCGAAACGCGCTTCGGAGTCCCGATCTGAATCAAATGTTTTGCGGACTCGCTCAGAAGCCCCGATCAAATGATTCGTGAAACGCGCTTCGGAGACCCGATCTGAATCAAATGTTTTGCGGACTCGCTCCGAAGCACCGATCAAATGATTCACGAAATGCGCTTCGGAGTCCCTATCTGAATCAAATGTTTTGCCGACTCGCTAAGAAGCCCCGATCAAATGATTCGCGAAATGCGCTTCGGAGTCCCGATCTGAATCAAATGTTTTCCGAACTCCGAAGGCCCGATCAAAAGATTCGCGAAATGAGCTTCGGAGTCGCGATATGAATCAAATGTTTTGCCGACTCGCTCCGAGGCCCCGATCAAATGATTCGCGAAATGCGCTTCGGAGTCCCGATCTGAATCAAATGTTTTCCGAACTCCGAAGGCCCGATCAAAAGATTCGCGAAATGAGCTTCGGAGTCGCGATATGAATCAAATGTTTTGCCGACTCGCTCCAAGGCCCCGATCAAATGATTCGCGAAACGCGCTTCGGAGTCCCGGTCTGAATCAAATGTTTTCCGAACTCCGAAGGCCCGATCAAAAGATTCGCGAAATGAGCTTCGGAGTCGCGATATGAATCAAATGTTTTGCGAACTCGCTCCCAGATCTCAAGTTATTTTCCAGTGAAAGCGCTACAGCGTTCATTCGCTTGCCGAAAAATAGCGGAGACCAAAAGTATTCAGATTGTGTTCTAATTCAAAAAAAAAAAAACGTATTTATCATTTCATAGTTTTCCCACCGACGAAAATAAAATAAGCGTTGAATTGGGCTACATGGCCAGAGGAGGAGACGACAATTACTCTGAGGAAAGGTACTTTAGTGTGTGCTAAGCCCTTCACGGAGGATGAGGTCCGTGTCCAACCGGAGTACCGTCGATCTCGCACCGTGGGCTGTGCCAGGTTTGCGTGGAAAAGTTGCGGAGACGTTAAATCACGCGTCAAAACGGGATGTTTGTGGTGCAGAGCAGTAAATGTCCAGATGGTCCAGTCCCAGGTGAGTGTGTTAACTAAAACAATAACTTATATTAAAAGCTTATCGGCAACTATATAGACATTAATCAAATATAGTATGTTTTATTTGTATTGTTAGATGTAACGTTATACATTTAATGTAGCACATGGTAGCAGTTATGCTAACAGTCGAGCAGGTTAGTGAAGCGGTGTTTTTATACTTTTGCCATCACCCTTTTATACTGCTCTCTTTCTGGCTTAAGTCACACTAAATTAACAAAGACATTTAAAGTTATCAATAAAATCCACAACAATGTAGGAAATACGAGCAGTTGAACAAATCTGTTGTACAAGCAGAATTCAAATTATTTTATAATGGTTTGTAGGTTATTTAACTTTGAATTGATGTTCTAAGTAACTGGTATATTATTGCATACATGTGATAGTAACTTTACAAATTAATGAGTTGTTTTTATTAAAGTGTTATGCTTAACACAAAATAATACATGTATTGTTGTTTGCTATTGTTGATACTATCCATGTAATGATTTTATCAGTAAGTTTAAAGAAGGGTTTTCGCCGTTATGTAGTTTCTGTAAAGAAGAAAATGAAACAATTGTACACTTATTTTTCAGTTGTAATTATACTAAATTATTTTGGTCCCAAGTTTCGTGGTTTCTTTTTGAGTTATTTTATAAGTTTGTCACAATAACCGATGTAATGGTCTTGTTTATGGATTGTGATACTGGTTTATTGGAAATGGATAATATTATTAAACTTCTTACTCTTTTAGGAAAATATCATATAAATAAAGCAAAATGTATATCGACTGTACCAAGTGGAAGACCATTTTCCACTGATCTGAAGATTTTTTTTACGACTCTCTAACTTCAATACAGAATAATCGAAAAGCTCGATTATTCTGTATTGAAATGTATCCTTTTCAGAAATGCTGAAAAGGATACTTAATGTATTAGAAACATGATTGATATGTTATACAGTATGCATCTTATTGTTTTACAGATTCACATGTCTCTGTTTTCCCCTTTTTGTTATCTCAATAAAAAAAAAAAAAGAAGAAAGTAATGGGAGTTATGAGATCAAGGTGTTTTTACACCATGATACCTGATTAGTTGATGTAATAGTGATGTTAGGTTTAGGGGTGGGGTTGGGTAAGGGGGATCATTCAGATTGCATGATTCAGAAACACCCGCAGTTTCAAAACACCCACATGGTGATTTTGTTAAATTGATTTCATAAAATGTTATCCTCCACAGTAAATTGTCTTGCAAGTCAAGGGGGTTGAATAATTTTGAACACAACTGTATATTGTCTGTGTGAGAGGAATCAAACAATCAAATCCTGCGATCGTTTACTGTTCCTCAGCCTGAAAGTGTTTTTTTTTCTGCTGAACACTAAAGAAGATGTTTTTTGAGAGTGAACAGTTGATTGCACCCATTGACTTCTATGCTACAGGAAGAAATACTATGGAAGTGAATGGGTACCATCAACCGTTTGGTCTTTAAAGCATCATCTTTTTAGCATTCAGCAGAAGACAGAAACTCATACAAAAAATATATAATTTGAACATTTTATTTAAAAAAATAAATGTATAAAATAAGCACACACAGTTAAACGTTTATTCCCAAAGCAACCAACTATGTGTCATTGTTGTTAACTAAGACTGAAACAACTAAAAACAGTTTTCTGAAATTGAAATAAAGCTAAAGTCAAATGATATAGATAAATCGTGTAAGCTACTACTAAATATTGGAGAAACTTAATTTTCTGTAAAGTTGCTTTGCAATGATTTGTAAAGTAAAAAGCATTATAAATTAAATGAAAATAGTACTAAAATTAAAGTAGTAACTTTTTACAAATAAGTTGAAATGCTAAAATTATTAAAACTGACATAACATAAAGGCTAAAAAAATTTTATAAAACTAATTCCTAAACCTCAAACTGCAACCATGAGGCTAAAAGCTATGCTATTTGTCACTCTGAGTAAGTGCTGTAACAGTTTATAAAGACCCTGATGTTGTTTGGACACCAGAACCGTGTGTGTGTGTGTGTGTGTGTGTGTGTGTGTGTGTGTGTCCACCTAGATGTTCCCGTGTTTGGCTCCTGGGATGATCTGAATCCTCTCAAAGTCCCTCCCCAGGATGATGATGTCACAGCCAGAGTAGTACACCTGTCTGACACTGATAATCACAGAGAGTTCTACATATCATCTGAATGTAATGTTTTGCTACATTTTTATTTTATTTTTTTTAATTGAGGAATCAGAGTTTTAAATGTTTTCATTTATGGTTAATAATCTCTGCTGCTGCTGTTACACTCACAGTCACGAACAGCTTGAATCATCTGGACATTTTGTTTTATATTATTTCTTAACATATCAGACAATATCTGCCTTCATTTTGCATGCATCTTGTTTATACTCACTTATAAACTTTTAGTTGCTCTTTTTGTTGTTTTTTGTTGTTTTTTATCCTCATTTGTAAGTCGCTTTGGATAAAAGCGTCTGCTAAATGAATAAATGTAAATGTAAACTTATCCAATTATGGCTTCGTTTCCTTACATGAATATCGAAATATTCAACTCAAATAAACACCTGTATGATGCAGTATTAGTATTAGAATTTAATTTGGGGTCCTGAAATACCCTGAACACTGCACAGAGGTTAAGATGACCATTTCTACAAAAATAAAATAAAAATTGAAACTCATCCTATTTTGTTTTAATTTTCCCTTACTAAATTATACAGTTACTGATGCTATGGACTGTGGGATTACTATCAGGCTATTAACAAAATCTGTCTCTAAACCTCTTTTCTCTTTATTAAAAGTTGATCTAGACAAGTACATGATAGAATCAAATGTTTTGCAAATCCGCTCGAAGACCTGATCTCAAATGAACGCGCTTCGGAGTCCCGATCTGAATCAAATGTTTTGCGGACTCGCTCCGAAGCCCCGATCAAATGATTCACGATATGCGCTTCGGAGTCCCGATCTGAATCAAATGTTTTGCGGACTCGCTCCGAAGCCCCGATCAAATGATTCACGATATGCGCTTCGGAGTCCCGATCTGAATCAAATGTTTTGCGGCTCCGAAGCCCCGATCAAATGATTCACGATATGCGCTTCGGAGTCCCGATCTGAATCAAATGTTTTGCCGACTCGCTCCGAAGCCCCGATCAAATGATTCACGAAATGCGCTTCGGAGTCCCGATCTGAATCAAATGTTGCGAACTCGCTCCAAATCCCAGATCTCAAGTTATTTTCCAGGGAAAGCGCTACAGCGTTCATTCGCTTTCCGAAAAATAACGGAGACCAAAAGTATTCAGATGTGTATAGTGTGCCTTTGTGTTCTAATTCAAAAAAAAAAAAAACTTATTTATCATTTCATAGTTTTCCCACCTACGAAAATAAAAATAAGCGTTGAATTGGGCTATACGGCGAGAGGAGGAGGTGACAATTACTGTGAGGAAAGGTACTTTAGTGTGTGCTAAGCCCTTCACGGAGGATGAGGTCCGTGTCCAACCGGAGTACGGTCGATCTCGCACCGTGGGCTGTGCCTTCCAGGTTTGCGTGGAAAAGTTGCGGAGACGTTAAATCACGCATCAAAACGGGATGTTCGTGGTGCAGAGCAGTAAATGTCGAGATGGTCCAGTCCCAGGTGAGTGTGTTAACTAAAACAATAACTCATATTAAAGCTTATCGGCAACTAGACATTAATCAAATATTGTATGTTTTATTTGTATTGTTAGTTGTAACGTTATACATTTAATGTAGCACATGGTAGCAGTTATGCTAACAGTCGAGCAGGTTAGTGAAGCAGTGTTTTTATACTTTTGCCATCACCCTTTTATACTGCTCTCTTTCTGGCTTAAGTCACACTAAATTAACAAAGACATTTAAAGTTATCAATAAAATCCACAATAATGTAGGAAATACAAGCAGTTGAACAAATCTGTTGTACAAGCAGAATTCAAATTATTTTATAATGGTTTGTAGGTTATTTAACTTTGAATTGATGTTCTAAGTAACTGGTATATCATTGCATACATGTGAAAGTAACTTTCCAAATTAATGAGTTGTTTTTATTAAAGTGTTATGCTTAACACAAAATAATACATGTATTGTTGTTTGCTTTATGTTAATAGGCTCCGTGGCCGTGCACAAACGTAGTGACGAACTTCCGCTGTCGCCAGAAGTCGGCCAAGTATAGGTCTCTGCAGGAAAGTAATGGGTGGTTTTAAGAATTTGTGGTCAGATATAAATAAATATGTAATTCCTAATAAAGTTAAAGAAACTCACTTTAAAATAATAAACAGATACTATCCATGTAATGATTTTTTTTAGTAAGTTTAAAGAAGGGTTTTCGCCATTATGTAGTTTCTGTAAAGAAGGAAATGAAACAATTGTACACTTATTTTTCAGTTGTAATTATACTAAATTATTTTGGTCCCAAGTTTCTTGGTTTCTTTTTGAGTTATTTTATAAGTTTGTCACAATAACCGATGTAATGGTCTTGTTTATGGATTGTGATACTGGTTTATTGGAAATGGATAATATTATTAAATTTCTTACTCTGTTAGAAAAATATCACATAAATAAAGCAAAATGTATATCGACTGTACCAAATGGTAGACTATTTTCCACTGATCTGAAGATTTTTTTACGACTCTCTAACTTCAATACAGAATAATCGAAAAGCTCTAAAGACATCTAAACTGCTGAAAAGGATACTTAATGTATTAAAAACATGATTGATATGTTATACAGTATGCATCTTATTGTTTTACAGATTCACATGTCTCTGTTTTCCCCTTTTTGTTATCTCAATAAAAAAAAAGAAAAAAAAAGAAAGTAATGGGAGTTATGAGATCAAGGTGTTTTTACACCATGATACCTGATTAGTTGATGTAATAGTGACGTTAGGTTTAGGGGTGGGGTTGGGTAAGGGGGATCATTTAGACTGCATGATTCAGAAACACCCAGCAGTTTCAAAACACCCACATGGTGATTTTGTTAAATTGATTTCATAAAATGTTATCCTCCACAGTAAATTGTCTTGCAAGTCAAGGGGGTTGAATAATTTTGAACACAACTGTATATTGTCTGTGTGAGAGGAATCAAACAATCAAATCCTGCGATCGTTTACTCTTCCTCAGCCTGAAAGTGTTTTTTTTTTTTCTGCTGAACACTAAAGAAGATGTTTTTTGAGAGTGAACAGTTGATTGCACCCATTGACTTCTATGCTACAGGAAGAAATACTATGGAAGTGAATGGGTACCATCAACCGTTTGGTCTTTAAAGCATCATCCTTTTAGCATTCAGCATAAGACAGAAACTCGTACAAAAAATATATAATTTTTACATTTTATTTTAAAAAATAAATATATAAAATAAGCACACGCAGTTAAACGTTTATTCCCAAAGCAACCAACTATGTGTCATTGTTGTTAACTAAGACTGAAACAACTAAAAACAGTTTTCTGTAATTGAAATAAAGCTAAAGTAAAATGATATAGATAAATCGTGTAAGCTACTACTAAATATTGGAGAAACTTAATTTTCTGTAAAGTTGCTTTGCAGTGATTTGTAAAGTAAAAAGCACTATAAATTAAATGAAAACAGTACTAAAATTGAAGTAGTAACTTTTTACAAAAAAGTTGAAATGATAAAATTATTAAAACTGACATAACATAAAGGCTAAAAAAAATTTAATAAAACTAATTCCTAAGCCTCAAACTGCAACCATGAGGCTAAAAGCTATGCTATTTGTCACTCTGAGTAAGTGCTGTAACAGTTTATAAAGACCCTGATGTTGTTTGGACACCAGAACCGTGTGTGTGTGTGTGTGTGTGTGTGTGTGTGTGTGTGTGTGTGTGTGTGTGTGTGTGTGTGTGTGTGTGTGTGTGTGTGTGTGTCCACCTGGATGTTCCCGTGTTTGGCTCCTGGGATGATCTGAATCCTCTCAAAGTCCCTCCCCAGGATGATGATGTCACAGCCAGAGTAGTACGCCTGTCTGACACTGATAATCACAGAGAGTTCTACATATCATCTGAATGTAATGTTTTGCTACATTTTTATTTTATTTTTTTTTTTAATTGAGGAATCAGAGTGTGACATCATGACCCAAACGAGGGAAATGAGCAGGCAGAAGGCAGTAGTGAAGTTTCAATAAACAAACATTTTATTCAAAAGAAAATTTTATTACAAAGAAAACAAACATTAACATGTTAAACAGATATAGGAGACCTTCAATGCAATTACCCACAAAGAAAAAATCTAAACAAAAACAATCAAAAATAAAGAAACAAGACCTACAGATGGCCACAGGTTACCTAGATTGTGAAAAAACAGAAATGACAACCGTGCTCCCACTGCAATCAAGCTCACGGCAATCACACTGCAAGCCTAAAGGGAAGAAAAAATAAAGTGACCAAACCACCACACCACTGCTATCCACCAGTGTAGGCAACCCCGCAGCCACCGTCAGGTCAAAAGAAATCTACAACAAAGAAACACAACAAACAATAGTATTAACAGTGGGTAATGCAAATAGGACAAATAAGGCAACACTGTAAAATAACAATGTTCTACTTGATCCCTTTTTTGTCTTTAGTGTGACCTCAGTTCTCCCTTAGCCCACTCCGGTCCAACATCCAACCAAAAAAAGAACACAAACAATCTTAATAATTCACCCTAAAAATAAACGGTAATCGTGCATCCCTCTACCATCCGTTATTTTGGTTTATGACACTCGGGCAACCATCCAGCAAAAATACTCCTAAATGATGCATCATATGTTCAGCACTCAACAACGTTCCAATATTTGATGTATGACTGCACAAACGATCCTTACACATTTGGTCGATTGCCACCATGCAACACAGACAAGCTGTGACTTCAATTTCAATGACCAGGAAGACGTACAACACACAGAGGGGCAGCGCATTATTTAACATCTACGTGTGCAAGACATACTAATCTAACATGTATAATGCCATACCTTAGATCTGCCGCGACTTTCATTCATAAATCTTCAACGGAGCAAAGGCGGAAGTGAATGAACAAATCTCCTTACTTCCTTTTATAGAACTAAGGCTAATGGGATTTGTAGTTCTAAAACATGCCCCGTTACAATCTACCCCCCTAAATTTAAATCGACGTCCCGTCGATCACATCACACTACAACCATGGGCGGAACATTTCATGGGGCCTATTGTTGAACAGCCCTATCATAGGGAGAGCAAACTGACCACTTAGTTGGACTTCGCTAGAACATGCTGGCCGAGGGAGACGATATGGATTTGCATGGCATCCAGCTGTCGACCTCTTAGTACGCCTTACTGCAACTTCTGGTTGTGACGGCTGATGTTCTTTAGTGCAATCCTCTACTATAGTTGGATAGATGTTCTCTTCTTGAGGTCTAATAACTTTTTCATGAGTAGATGTACACTCAGGCAATAGGGACACAATAACCATGTCCCCATCTCTGTCTTCAGAGGTTTCATGATGGTCCACTAAAACCGGAAGTCCAGGATCATCCAAGGAGGTATGAGCTGGACGCAACTCACAACGGTGAATATGTCTGAGATTACCTCCTCCATCCACAGGGGTAATAGAATACACTGCTCCATTTCCATCTGGACACCGGACCACCTTATAAGGAGTAGGATCCCAGGCATCTTGGATCTTATTCCTACCTTTTATGTTATGAGCTCTCTGATACACCACCTGCCCTTCTTGTAACCTCTCATGGCACACCTTAAAGTCATTTAGTCGGGCACGATGCTCTATGGCACCCTTAAGGCGGGCTCGGGCCTTAATAAACATCCGTTCCATATTGTCTCTATGGTCCACTACCCAGTCCACTTCACTGTGAGTGTGATTGTCCAATCCGAACATGAAGTCCAGGGGTAAATGTGGCTCTTGTCCGAACATAAGAACATAAGGACAGTACCCAGTGGCCTGGTGCTCAGTGGTGTTATATGCATACACTACCTGGGCAAGATGATCTGGCCAATGGCATTTTTCCTCTGGAGGCAGAGTACGCAACAAGTCATGCATTGTTCTATTAAAACGCTCACATTGGCCATTTCCTTGTGGTCGATAAGGTGTAGTACGAGTTTTTGAAATGCCATACAGTCTACATAACTCTTGAATGAGTCTGCTCTCAAAGCACCGCCCCTGATCAGAGTGAATTTGTCGTGGTACACCAAATAAGTAGAACCAACGTTCTACTAGAACACGTGCCACTGTTGATGAAGTTTGATCCTTTGTTGGGATAGCCTGTGTGAACTTTGAGAATACATCAGTCATAACCAGTACATTTTCAAGTCCATTTGATGCAGGTTCCAGCAAAGTAAAATCAATGGCCAATATATCCAATGGCCTCTCTGCAGTCAAATGCCCCATGAAGCTACATACTTTTGGTCGTACCACTTTAGCTAGGGTGCAACGCTGGCATTTTTTACACCATTCTTCAATGAACTTGAACATGCCAGGCCAATAACACAGAGTTCTCACCAAGCTTTCCGTCCGCTCAATCCCTTGATGTCCATGATCATCATGCAGACTTGTAAGGACCCTTTCTTTGAGAGCCGCTGGTAACACAACTTGATAAATTTCCCGATGTTCATCCTGGGGCCAGAATCGCCAATACAAAACACCCTCTATTTTCACCAGCTTCCCCCACTGCCGTACCAATTCAAGTACTTTTGATGACTCAAATGCCCTCTCCTGTGCATCTGGTGGCTTTTGGCGATCCCAATAAACAAGGAACCGGCCAATAACTGAATCAGATCCTTGCAAATTGCTAATATGTTCTCTGGGTTGTTCAGGGAGAGCAGAGATGGTTTCACTTAAAACTTGTTTACAATCACGAGTACAATGATATAATTCCTTTGGTACAGCAGTGGTCATAGACAGCTCAGCTACAGGGGCAGCAGTTTTTCGAGACAAAGCATCAGCGTTAACATTGGAACGTCCAGGTTTATACTTAATCTCCAAATCAAAGTCAGCAAGCTGGTTCGCCCATCGTTGTTCCAATGCCCCCAATTTTGCGGTCTGCAAATGACTGAGTGGATTGTTGTCTGTATACACCAGGCACTTCTGACCAAGCAAATACTCTCTAAACTTTTCAGAGACAGCCCACTTTAGAGCCAAAAATTCCAACTTCATTGAGCTGTAATTCTGCATATTGCGTTCGGATGGTCGCAGACCTCGACTGGCAAAAGCAACTGGTCGATATTTACCTCCATGTTCTTGAGATAGAACAGCTCCCAAACCTTAATGGCTTGCATCGATGTCCAAGATGAAGGGCTTACTGAAATCTGCATAAGCAAGGACTGGAGAATTGGTCAAAGCAGTTTTAAGAATCTGAAATGCATTTTCACATAAGTCAGTCCATTTAGTGCCCAGATCAATCCTTGGTCGTCGGCTCTTTTGTCCCCTGATCACTTCTGCAACTAAAGTATTCAAGGGTCCAGCAATACAAGAAAATTTTTTAACAAACCGCCGATAGTAACTAGCAAATCCAAGAAACGATCGAAGTTCTTGAAGAGTTTGCGGACGAGCCCACTTAGCTACAGTAGATATCTTCTCTGGGTCTGTACTGACTCCTGCGGAAGATACCACATGCCCCAAATAACGTACCTCTGGCCGGAAGAAGCAGCATTTACTGAGTTTTATCTTCAAATTCTGTTGTCTCAGATGATCCAACACCAGCTCCAGTTGATGAAGATGTTGTTTGACAGTAGCTGAGAAAACAATAACATCATCCAAATAGAGCAATAAGGACTGGAAACTCTGATCCCCAAAAATCCGCTCCATTAATCTTTGAAACGTACTTGGGGCATTGCACAGCCCAAACGGCATCCTATTGAATTCAAAAAGCCCAAACGGGGTGCAAAAGGCAGTTTTAAAACGATCTGCTTCAGCAACCGGTACCTGGTTATATCCACTAGCCAGGTCCAATGTTGAAAACCACTTTGCTCCCGTCAAGGCATCAAGTGACTCCTCTATCCTTGGTAAGGGATAGGCATCCTTGCGAGTTCTAGAATTGAGCTGGCGATAATCAACACACATCCTCAGGGAGCCATCCTTTTTCTTCACCAATACAATAGGCGACGCATAAGGGCTGCAACTCTCCCTAATGACTTGGCTGTCCAACAACTGTCTAATATGTGCCTTTACTTCCTCAAACTGACTGGGAGGAATTCTACGATGTCGCTGCCGTACAGGTGCATTATCTACTAACGGGATTTCATGATCAATTAAGGTTGTACACCCCAGGTCACTATCATTCTTAGCAAAAACATCCGAATATTTTATTAAAAGTCTCCTAACGGCCTCCTTCTCAGTCTCTAAAAGTCCCTGCAATTCTAAACCTTCAATGTCAATGTTGGAGGCTGTGGTAATAGTTTGACACTGAACGATCATGGTATTAGAGTCACAAGATAAATCTTCCTTAAAAAAAATATCTTGATCTGATTGTATCACTACCTCAGCACTAACCAGACTACCCAATCTAATTCTTGATGGTAAATATAGGGATTCTGTGCTAACATTAACCACTGGTATCTGGACTATTCCTTGAATACACTGCAACAAAGCAGGTGAAATTAACACCCCAGCAGGCAGACCCCCATCATCGGGACCCAGAGGTTCTAAAAAAACTGAAGTACAACTTTTTATACTCTTAGGGCACAATGCAGGCACTAACCTCATGGTCCCGGCTGGAATCTGAACAGGATGGCAGGACTGCACCTTTACATAACCCATAAATCCAGGAGAGGGGGCATCATCTGCTCGATGGCACTGTGACAGGGCATCCTTCCAGCCCAATTCTGCCTGCCTGACCTGTGGAACTGAAAATAGTGCTGGGCCATGTTTTTCAAACAAGTCATTATAACACTGTCCAATCACATTCATGCCTAAAAGGCCAGGAGTCAGCTCTTTCCTCTGATGGGACAGAATATCAACAGGGTCCTTCACAACCAAAATACCTTGTCCTAGAAGAATTTGCCCCAACACAGTCACATCGGTTTCAAAATATCCCACATATGGTATTTCAAGACCATTGGCTGCTTTTAATTGAAGCCAATTACATTTTTTAAGTGTATTTGCTCCTAACTGTCGGAAATACTTCTCAAAAAATGACTCCGTTATGGTGGTTACCATTGACCCCGTGTCCAATAAACAGGAAATATCTACTCCCCCCATCTGCACAGTAACAATAGGACATTTGCCTACAAGACGTTGTATAATAGTAGGGCAAACAGGTGTCTGTGAAACTTCCCTACCCCCCTCCACAGTATGACTCAAAACAGTAGGGGATACTACACTATCAGGCTCCTCCACCAACGTCTCATTCACAGTCACTTGAGGTGATCTAGAGTTTGCATCTATAGGCCAGGGTTGTCGACAATATCTAGCTATATGCCCAACTCGATTACAACGAAGGCATCGTCGTGAACTATTTTGCCTAGTTGACGTGACAGAGGACTCATTCTTTTGAGACATAAAGCTTTCAAGACGCTGAGTAAGCTCGTTTATTTGTACTTGTTGCTGCTTTAACATTTCTTTAACTTCTTTTAGCTCTGAAGATTCCTGGAATCTAACCTTAGGTTCAGGCTCAACTACCCTGCCTTGAGTAACATTACACCATGGCTGAACATCTGAAGAAGCTACTTCTCTATTGCCCTCTTCCACCCACCTAAGAGCTTCACTTCGAACATCCAGTAGAGTAGAAGATGGCTTCTCTCGTACTAATCGTTTTAGTTCGCGTTTTAGCATTACATCTCGAACGTGTTCCACAAACTGATCTCGAAGCACCCTGTCAGAACTTGGAACACTGCCTGGATTACCAGCAAGAATCAAGTCCATTAAAGACATTAAAGCATGGGAAAATTCAGTCAATGATTCACCTTCTTTCTGTTTTCGTTCATAAAACCTTTGTTGTAATTGGACAAATGTCTGTTTACCCCCATACAAGTCTCATAAAATATCAAAAAACAGATTCTGGAGTTTCCCTAGTAGCTGGCGGACGGAGTTTTATCTCCATTCTAGCTTCACCCCCCAGATGGTCAAGCAAAAACACCACCTTTTCTTTATCAGGCCAACCCCTCCCCTCAATACACACCTTAGCCTCCTCAGTCCAGTCCTCAACACTTAATGCAGAGTCCGTATTTCCATAAAAGCGTGGACACTTTCTCTCCCGAGGGACATAAAGTACCCTGCTAAAAGATACTGGAGATGAAGAATTGGCATTAGTCACAGAAGTGTTTGGTTGGTTAGAAGTGGTACTACTGGACGGGGGATGCTCTCTTGTCAGCTGCTCATTTTGTGCCTGCAGGAGACGAATCTGCTCCCGCAAGTCTAGTAGTTCTTGTTCCATATCTGTTGACAGATTTTATAAAACAGTTCAGAGAAAGGTGACGAGGTCCCACGATGCAAAATCTGATGATCGCCTTCATGCACGACTACCGTTTATTTAGTCACACACAAAAAAAACAATCAATATACAACAAACTTCACAACCACCTTCGCCACGAAATAGACCCTGCCGACTACGCCAATTGTGACATCATGACCCAAACGAGGGAAATAAGCAGGCAGAAGGCAGTAGTGAAGTTTCAATAAACAAACATTTTATTCAAAAGAAAATTTAATTACAAAGAAAACAAACATTAACATGTTAAACAGATATAGGAGACCTTCAATGCAATTACCCACAAAGAAAAAAATCTAAACAAAAACAATCAAAAATAAAGAAACAAGACCTACAGATGGCCACAGGTTACCTAGATTGTGAAAAAACAGAAATGACAACCGTGCTCCCACTGCAATCAAGCTCACGGCAATCACACTGCAAGCCTAAAGGGAAGAAAAAATAAAGTGACCAAACCACCACACCACTGCTATCCACCAGTGTAGGCAACCCCGCAGCCACCGTCAGGTCAAAAGAAATCTACAACAAAGAAACACAACAAACAATAGTATTAACAGTGGGTAATGCAAATAGGACAAATAAGGCAACACTGTAAAATAACAATGTTCTACTTGATCCCTTTTTTGTCTTTAGTGTGACCTCAGTTCTCCCTTAGCCCACTCCGGTCCAACATCCAACCAAAAAAAAGAACACAAACAATCTTAATAATTCACCCTAAAAATAAACGGTAATCGTGCATCCCTCTACCATCCGTTATTTTGGTTTATGACACTCGGGCAACCATCCAGCAAAAATACTCCTAAATGATGCATCATATGTTCAGCACTCAACAACGTTCCAATATTTGATGTATGACTGCACAAACGATCCTTACACATTTGGTCGATTGCCACCATGCAACACAGACAAGCTGTGACTTAGATCTGCCGCGACTTTCATTCATAAATCTTCAACGGAACAAAGGCGGAAGTGCACGAACAAATCTCCTTACTTCCTTTTATAGAACTGAGGCTAATGGGATTTGTAGTTCTAAAACACGCCCCGTTACAAGAGTTTTAAATGTTTTCATTTACGGTTAATAATCTCTGCTGCTGCTGTTACACTCACAGTAACGAACAGCTTGAATCATCTGGACTTTTTGTTTTTTATATTATTTCTTAACATATCAGACAATATCTGCCTTCATTTTGCATGCATCTTGTTTATACTCACTTATAAACTTTTAGTTGCTCTTTTTGTTGTTTTTGTTGTGTTGTTTTTTATCCTCATTTGTAAGTCGCTTTGGATAAAAGCGTCTGCTAAATGAATAAATGTAAATGTAAACTTATCAAATTATGGCTTCGTTTCCTTACATGAATATCGAAATATTCAACTCAAATAAACACCTGTATGATGCAGTATTAGTATTAGAATTTAATTTGGGGTCCTGAAATAACCTGAACACTGCACAGAGGTTAAGATGACCATTTCTACAAAAATAAAATAAAAATTGAAACTCATCCTATTTTGTTTTAATTCTCCCTTACTAAATTATACAGTTACTGATGCTATGGACTGTGGGATTACTAACAGGCTATTAACAAAAATCTGTCTCTAAACCTCTTTTCTCTTTATTAAAAGTTGATCTAGACAAGTACATGATAGAATCAAATGTTTTGCAAATCCGCTCGAAAGACCTGATCTCAAATGATTCGCGAAATGCGCTTCGGAGACCCGATCTGAATCAAATGTTTAACGGACTCGCTCCGAAGCCCCGATCAAATGATTCACGAAATGCGCTTCGGAGTCCCGATCTGAATCAAATGTTTAACGGACTCGCTCCGAAGCCCCGATCAAATGATTCACGAAATGCGCTTCGGAGTCGCGATATGAATCAAATGTTTTGCGAACTCGCTCCAAATCCCAGATCTCAAGTTATTTTCCAGTGAAAGCGCTACAGCGTTCATTCGCTTGCCGAAAAATAGCGGAGACCAAAAGTATTCAGATGTGTATAGTGTGCCTTTGTGTTATAATTAAAAAAAAAACTTATTTATCATTTCATAGTTTTCCCACCGACGAAAATAAAAATAAGCGTTGAATTGGGCTATACTGCGAGAGGAGGAGACGACAATTACTCTGAGGAAAGGTACTTTAGTGTGTGCTAAGCCCTTCACGGAGGATGAGGTCCGTGTCCAACCGGATTACGGTCGATCTCGCACCGTGGGCTGTGCCTTCCAGGTTTGAGTGGAAAAGTTGCGGAGACGTTAAATCACGCGTCAAAACGGGATGTTTGTGGTGCAGAGCAGTAAATGTCGAGATGGTCCAGTCCCAGGTGAGTGTGTTAACTAAAACAATAACTCATATTAAAGCTTATCGGCAACTATATAGACATTAATCAAATATAGTATGTTTTATTTGTATTGTTAGATGTAACGTTGTACATTTAATGTAGCACATGGTAGCAGTTATGCTAACAGTCGAGCAGGTTAGTGAAGCAGTGTTTTTATACTTTTGCCATCACCCTTTTATACTGCTCTCTTTCTGGCTTAAGTCACACAAAATTAACAAAGACATTTAAAGTTATCAATAAAATCCACAACAATGTAGGAAATACGAGCAGTTGAACAAACATCTGTTGTACAAGCAGAATTCAAATTATTTTATAATGGTTTGTAGGTTATTTAACTTTGAATTGATGTTCTAAGTAACTGGTATATTATTGCATACATGTGATAGTAACTTTACAAATTAATGAGATGTTTTTATTAAAGTGTTATGCTTAACACAAAATAATACATGTATTGTTGTTTGCTTTATGTTAATAGGCTCCGTGGCCGTGCACAAACGTAGTGACGAACTTCCGCTGTCGCCAGAAGTCGGCCAAGTATAGGTCTCTGCAGGAAAGTAATGGGTGGTTTTAAGAATTTGTGGTCAGATATAAATAAATATGTAATTCCTAATAAAGTTAAAGAAACTCTCTTTAAAATAATAAACAGATACTATCCATGTAATGATTTTATCAGTAAGTTTAAAGAAGGGTTTTCGCCATTATGTAGTTTCTGTAAAGAAGGAAATGAAACAATTGTACACTTATTTTTCAGTTGTAATTATACTAAATTATTTTGGTCCCAAGTTTCTTGGTTTCTTTTTGAGTTATTTTATAAGTTTGTCACAATAACCGATGTAATGGTCTTGTTTATGGATTGTGATACTGGTTTATTGGAAATGGATAATATTATTAAACTTCTTACTCTTTTAGGAAAATATCACATAAATAAAGCAAAATGTATATCGACTGTACCAAATGGTAGACTATTTTCCACTGATCTGAAGATTTTTTTACGACTCTCTAACTTCAATACAGAATAATCGAAAAGCTCTAAAGACATCTAAACTGCTGAAAAGGATACTTAATGTATTAAAAACATGATTGATATGTTATACAGTATGCATCTTATTGTTTTACAGATTCACATGTCTCTGTTTTCCCCTTTTTGTTATCTCAATAAAAAAAAAGAAAAAAAAAGAAAGTAATGGGAGTTATGAGATCAAGGTGTTTTTACACCATGATACCTGATTAGTTGATGTAATAGTGACGTTAGGTTTAGGGGTGGGGTTGGGTAAGGGGGATCATTCAGACTGCATGATTCAGAAACACCCAGCAGTTTCAAAACACCCACATGGTGATTTTGTTAAATTGATTTCATAAAATGTTATCCTCCACAGTAAATTGTCTTGCAAGTCAAGGGGGTTGAATAATTTTGAACACAACTGTATATTGTCTGTGTGAGAGGAATCAAACAATCAAATCCTGCGATCGTTTACTCTTCCTCAGCCTGAAAGTGTTTTTTTTTTTTCTGCTGAACACTAAAGAAGATGTTTTTTGAGAGTGAACAGTTGATTGCACCCATTGACTTCTATGCTACAGGAAGAAATACTATGGAAGTGAATGGGTACCATCAACCGTTTGGTCTTTAAAGCATCATCCTTTTAGCAGAAGACAGAAACTCATACAAAAAATATATAATTTTTACATTTTATTTTAAAAAATAAATATATAAAATAAGCACACGCAGTTAAACGTTTATTCCCAAAGCAACCAACTATGTGTCATTGTTGTTAACTAAGACTGAAACAACTAAAAACAGTTTTCTGTAATTGAAATAAAGCTAAAGTCAAATGATATAGATAAATCGTGTAAGCTACTACTAAATATTGGAGAAACTTAATTTTCTGTAAAGTTGCTTTGCAATGATTTGTAAAGTAAAAAGCACTATAAATTAAATGAAAACAGTACTAAAATTAAAGTAGTAACTTTTTACAAAAAAGTTGAAATGCTAAAATTATTAAAACTGACATAACATAAAGGCTAAAAAAAAATTTTAATAAAACTAATTCCTAAACCTCAAACTGCAACCATGAGACTAAAAGCTATGCTATTTGTCACTCTGAGTAAGTGCTGTAACAGTTTATAAAGACCCTGATGTTGTTTGGACACCAGAACCGTGTGTGTGTGTGTGTGTGTGTGTGTGTGTGTGTGTGTGTGTGTGTGTCCACCTAGATGTTCCCGTGTTTGGCTCCTGGGATGATCTGAATCCTCTCAAAGTCCCTCCCCAGGATGGTGATGTCACAGCCAGAGTAGTACACCTGTCTGACACTGATAATCACAGAGAGTTCTACATATCATCTGAATGTAATGTTTTGCTACATTTTTATTTTATTTTTTTTTAAATTGAGGAATCAGAGTTTTAAATGTTTTCATTTATGGTTAATAATCTCTGCTGCTGCTGTTACACTCACAGTCACGAACAGCTTGAATCATCTGGACTTTTTGTTTTATATTATTTCTTAACATATCAGACAATATCTGCCTTAATTTTGCATGCATCTTGTTTATACTCACTTATAAACTTTTAGTTGCTATTTTTGTTGTTTTTTGTTGTGTTGTTTTTTATCCTCATTTGTAAGTTGCTTTGGATAAAAGCGTCTGCTAAATGAATAAATGTAAATGTAAACTTATCAAATTATGGCTTCGTTTCCTTACATGAATATCGAAATATTCAACTCAAATAAACACCTGTATGATGCAGTATTAGTATTAGAATTTAATTTGGGGTCCTGAAATAACCTGAACACTGCACAGATGTTATGACCATTTCTACAAAAATAAAATAAAAATGTAAACTCATCCTATTTTGTTTTAATTTTCCCTTACTAAATTATACAGTTACTGATGCTATGGACTGTGGGATTACTATCAGGCTATTAACAAAAATCTGTCTCTAAACCTCTTTTCTCTTTATTAAACGTTGATCTAGACAAGTACATGATAGAATCAAATGTTTTGCAAATCCGCTCGAAAGACCTGATCTCAAATGATTCGCGAAATGCGCTTCGGAGTCCCGATCTGAATCAAATGTTTTGCGGACTCGCTCTGAAGCCCCGATCAAATGATTCGCGAAATGCGCTTCGGAGTCCCGATCTGAATCAAATGTTTTGCGGACTCGCTCCGATGCCCCGATCAAATGATTCGCGAAATGCGCTTCGGAGTCCCGATCTGAATCAAATGTTTTGCGGACTCGCTCCGAAGCCCCGATCAAATGATTCACGAAATGCGCTTCGGAGTCCCGATCTGAATCAAATGTTTTCCCGACTCGCTCCGATGCCCCGATCAAATGATTCGCGAAATGCGCTTCGGAGTCCCGATCTGAATCAAATGTTTTGCGGACTCGCTCCGAAGCCCCGATAAAATGATTCGCGAAATGCGCTTCGGAGTCCCGATCTGAATCAAATGTTTTGCGGACTCGCTCCGAAGCCCCGATCAAATGATTCACGAAATGCGCTTCGGAGTCCCGATCTGAATCAAATGTTTTGCGGACTCGCTCCGAAGCATCGATCAAATGATTCACGAAATGCGCTTCGGAGTCCCGATCTGAATCAAATGTTTTCCCGACTCGCTCCGATGCCCCGATCAAATGATTCGCGAAATGCGCTTCGGAGTCCCGATCTGAATCAAATGTTTTGCGGACTCGCTCCGAAGCCCCGATAAAATGATTCGCGAAATGCGCTTCGGAGTCCCGATCTGAATCAAATGTTTTGCGGACTCGCTCCGAAGCCCCGATCAAATGATTCACGAAATGCGCTTCGGAGTCCCGATCTGAATCAAATGTTTTGCGAACTCGCTCCAAATCCCAGATCTCAAGTTATTTTCCAGTGAAAGCGCTACAGCGTTCATTCGCTTGCCGAAAAATAGCGGAGACCAAAAGTATTCAGATGTGTATAGTGTGCCTTTGTGTTATAATTTAAAAAAAAACGTATTTATAATTTCATAGTTTTCCCACCGACGAAAATAAAAATAAGCGTTGAATTGGGCTATACTGCGAGAGGAGGAGACGACAATTACTCTGAGGAAAGGTACTTTAGTGTGTGCTAAGCCCTTCACGGAGGATGAGGTCCGTGTCCAACCGGATTACGGTCGATCTCGCACCGTGGGCTGTGCCTTCCAGGTTTGAGTGGAAAAGTTGCGGAGACGTTAAATCACGCGTCAAAACGGGATGTTTGTGGTGTAGAGCAGTAAATGAGATGGTCCAGTCCCAGGTGAGTGTGTTAACTAAAACAATAACTCATATTAAAGCTTATCGGCAACTATATAGACATTAATCAAATATAGTATGTTTTATTTGTATTGTTAGATGTACATTAATCAAATATAGTATGTTTTATTTGTATTGTTAGATGTAACGTTGTACATTTAATGTAGCACATGGTAGCAGTTATGCTAACAGTCGAGCAGGTTAGTGAAGCGGTGTTTTTATACTTTTGCCATCACCTTTTTATACTGCTCTCTTTCTGGCTTAAGTCACACTAAATTAACAAAGACATTTAAAGTTATCAATAAAATCCACAACAATGTAGGAAATACGAGCAGTTGAACAAATCTGTTGTACAAGCAGAATTCAAATTATTTTATAATGTTTGTAGGTTATTTAACTTTGAATTGATGTTCTAAGTAACTGGTATATTATTGCATAAATGTGATAGTAACTTTCCAAATTAATGAGTTGTTTTTATTAAAGTGTTATGCTTAACACAAAATAATACATGTATTGTTGTTTGCTTTATGTTAATAGGCTCCGTGGACGTGCACAAACGTAGTGACGAACTTCCGCTGTCGCCAGAAGTCGGCCAAGTATAGGTCTCTGCAGGAAAGTAATGGGTGGTTTTAAGAATTTGTGGTCAGATATAAATAAATATGTAATTCCTAATAAAGTTAAAGAAACTCACTTTAAAATAATAAACAGATAAGATTCATGTAATGATTTTATTAGTAAGTTTAAAGAAGGGTTTTCGCCATTATGTAGTTTCTGTAAAGAAGGAAATGAAACAATTGTACACTTATTTTTCAGTTGTAATTATACTAAATTATTTTGGTCCCAAGTTTCTTGGTTTCTTTTTGAGTTATTTTATAAGTTTGTCACAATAACCGATGTAATGGTCTTGTTTATGGATTGTGATACTGGTTTATTGGAAATGGATAATATTATTAAACTTCTTACTCTGTTAGGAAAATATCATATAAATAAAGCAAAATGTATATCGACTGTACCAAATGGTAGACTATTTTCCACTGATCTGAAGATTTTTTTACGACTCTCTAACTTCAATACAGAATAATCGAAAAGCTCTAAAGACATCTAAACTGCTGAAAAGGATACTTAATGTATTAAAAACATGATTGATATGTTATACAGTATGCATCTTATTGTTTTCAGATTCACATGTCTCTGTTTTCCCCTTTTTGTTATCTCAATAAAAAAAAAGAAAATAAAAAAAAGTAATGGGAGTTATGAGATCAAGGTGTTTTTACACCATGATACCTGATTAGTTGATGTAATAGTGATGTTAGGTTTAGGGGTGGGGTTGGGTAAGGGGGATCATTCAGATTGCATGATTCAGAAACACCCAGCAGTTTCAAAACACCCACATGGTGATTTTGTTAAATTGATTTCATAAAATGTTATCCTCCACAGTAAATTGTCTTGCAAGTCAAGGGGGTTGAATAATTTTGAACACAACTGTATATTGTCTGTGTGAGAGGAATCAAACAATCAAATCCTGCGATCGTTTACTCTTCCTCAGCCTGAAAGTGTTTTTTTTTTCTGCTGAACACTAAAGAAGATGTTTTTTGAGAGTGAACAGTTGATTGCACCCATTGACTTCTATGCTACAGGAAGAAATACTATGGAAGTGAATGGGTACCATCAACCGTTTGGTCTTTAAAGCATCATCTTTTTAGCATTCAGCATAAGACAGAAACTCGTACAAAAAATATATAATTTTTACATTTTATTTTAAAAATAAATATATAAAATAAGCACACGCAGTTAAATGTTTATTCCCAAAGCAACCAACTATGTGTCATTGTTGTTAACTAAGACTGAAACAACTAAAAACAGTTTTCTGTAATTGAAATAAAGCTAAAGTAAAATTATATAGATAAATCGTGTAAGCTACTACTAAATATTGGAGAAACTTAATTTTCTGTAAAGTTGCTTTGCAGTGATTTGTAAAGTAAAAAGCACTATAAATTAAATGAAAACAGTACTAAACCGTGTGTGTGTGTGTGTGTGTGTGTGTGTGTGTGTGTGTGTGTGTCCACCTGGATGTTCCCGTGTTTGGCTCCTGGGATGATCTGAATCCTCTCAAAGTCCCTCCCCAGGATGATGATGTCACAGCCAGAGTAGTACGCCTGTCTGACACTGATAATCACAGAGAGTTCTACATATCATCTGAATGTAATGTTTTGCTACATTTTTATTTTATTGTTTTAAATTGAGGAATCAGAGTTTTAAATGTTTTCATTTACGGTTAATAATCTCTGCTGCTGCTGTTACACTCACAGTCACGAACAGCTTGAATCATCTGGACTTTTTGTTTTATATTATTTCTTAACATATCAGACAATATCTGCCTTCATTTTGCATGCAATCATGCATCTTGTTTATACTCACTTATAAACTTTTAGTTGCTCTTTTTGTTGTGTTGTTTTTTATCCTCATTTGTAAGTCGCTTTGGATAAAAGCGTCTGCTAAATGAATAAATGTAAATGTAAACTTATCAAATTATGGCTTCGTTTCCTTACATGAATATCGAAATATTCAACTCAAATAAACACCTGTATGATGCAGTATTAGTATTAGAATTTAATTTGGGGTCCTGAAATAACCTGAACACTGCACAGAGGTTAAGATGACCATTGCTACATAAATAAAATAAAAATTGAAACTCATCCTATTTTGTTTTAATTCTCCCTTACTAAATTATACAGTTACTGATGCTATGGACTGTGGGATTACTAACAGGCTATTAACAAAAATCTGTCTCTAAACCTCTTTTCTCTTTATTAAAAGTTGATCTAGTACTAGCCTACATGATAGAATCAAATGCTTTGCAAATCCGCTCGAAAGACCTGATCTCAAATGATTAGCGAAAAGCGATTCGGAGTCCCGATCTGAATCAAATGTTTTGCGGACTCGCTCAGAAGCCCCGATCAAATGATTCGCTAACCCGCTTTTAACTCCCAAACTGACTCAAATGATTCACAAATGATGACAACTGATTCATAAGATTTGCGATCCCCAAACTGACTCAAATGATTTGCGATCCCGCTCCGAACTCCCAAACTGACTCAAATGATTCGTGATCCCGTATCGAACTCCCAAACTGACTCCAATGATTCGCGAACCTTCTCCGAACTCCCAAAATGACTCAAATGATTTGCAAACCCGCTTTGAACTCCCAAACTGACTCAAATGAATCACACTCTGAACTCTATTGGCTTAGTTCTCTAATTTCATAACATTTACTGATTTTAAGGTACGAAAATTATGTTGTTAACAAATAAAATATAAATATTTCCATTCCGAACTGCTTTCCACGTCGAAACATCCACGAACAGGGGCTGACTGGCCATCTGTGTGATCTGGAGAACGGCCTGTAAAAGTGCGATTTATAGTCCGGAAAATACAGTAAGTATGGAGCATGAGAGGAGAAAGAGTTACTTGCTAGGGATGATGTTAGGAAGTGATATTCAGGTTGCTACATGTTTAATGATTACAGTAGTTAAAACAGCTAAACTTCAACATTTTAGCTGTAAAATGCCACATGCAGTAGCTAATATTAAGAAATATTTTGTGTTTTTACTTTTAAAAATGTTGGTAACGTTACAGCTTACAAACTTTGAAGATTTTGAATACAGAAGTTAGATTTGGAATGGTGTATTTTCATTTAGATGTGTTATTATTATTTGTGCAGTAAGATTAATTACTGCATTAATTAATTAAGATTATTAAGTAATAAATTAATTTTAAGACAGCATGGAATATTATAACAGCATATTATATAATCTATTCCATGCTATCTTGGAATAAAACCTTTTTTTTTATCCATTTCATAATTTGTTTATTCAGGTTGAGCTTAGACCAAGAGCAGAGAAAGACACTCACTCCAGCTCAACTTTAAATTACTTTTAAGTGAGAAGTGAGACTAGGTTGAAGAATTTTACGTTATTTTATTTTTTGAGGTAACGAAGAATTTTTATGTAAATTTAATTTTCCAGTAACTCCCAAAGAATTTTCCATTGTCATGGATGCTATTCCTAAAGGAGCTGTTAGATCATCCAGCACTTTTCTATTTCTTTAGACCCATTTGAAATCCCAGTAGGAAAACTATGCTTTCTGTCACCTTCTTCATCACGTAACTTTAAGATTAGATCACTTTTTCAAAAGGATTTTGTAACAACTCCTTATGTTGTGTTTTATTGGAGGAATGTGGTCGATCATATTGATTGGAAAAAAGTATGGAATCTGTCTTCCAAATACATAATAACAAACAAGGTTAGAGAGATCTCATTCAAATTATGACACAGATTTTACCCAACTAAAGTGTTGTTTTATTTATTTACTGTTATTTACTTACCTCATCTATTTATTTTTCATAAAAGACAAAAGATTTGTAGTTTATGAGAAACGTGTAACGCGCACATCCGTCCTGCAGAGGGAGCGCGCCTCTCTCACTCACACGAACAAACCGCTGTTTCCGGCGGAAGTGACGCAGGCTGTCAGTTACCGTCGTTGTTCAAACACAACAGACGCGCTAAAGACAAACAACAGATCAAACTCGTCCTCAGATCATCATGAATGTGTCGAAAACATGGCTTCTAAACCAGAACAGCTGCTGATTGTTGTTTCTGTGCTCGAAGGTAACAGAGATGTGTTTGTTTATGACTCCTGCAGTATTATTAAACGGATAGTTGATGATTGTGATGTTCTCACAGGAACCACCAGTGATTTCAGAGCCTTGACACGCTTATTAATTATATTTAAATATGTGTTTATTGACAGAATACCATGGTAACACTATTTCTCAGTACTTTAGAGTATCACTTGTTTACCACAGTACATGATTATTGTAACGTTAATCGTTTATTTTTCAGTATTTATCTGAAATTTTAATCTTTTGTAACACCATAAATTCCTTTACTGTCACTTTTGATCAGTTCAATGTATCATCGATGAATAAAAGTATTAATTTCACACTTTTGAATGGAAATGTATCACAGTTTCCACAGAAATATTGCACAGCACAACGGTTTCAATAATAAATCAGTAACATTATATTATTATGATTTATGATTTCTGAAGATCATGTGACACTGAAGACTGGAGGAATGATGCTGGAAATACAGCTGTGCATCACAGAAATAAATTACACTTTAACACAGATTCAAACAGAAAACAGCTGTTTTATATTCGAATAATATTTTATTATTTTTACTGTATGTTTGATTGAAAATGCAGTTTTGATCACATAAATAAATTACAGTTTAACAGAGATTCACATAGAAAACAGCTTTTTAAATAGTAAAAATAATTAGGAAATTTTTTTATATTTTTTTTATCAAATAAATGCAGCTCTGATTAGCAGAAGGGACTTCTTTAAAACACATTTCTCTGATTCCTCTGATCCCTGTTCTCCCTCATCAGGCCGTCAGTTTCCCAGGAGTCCTCGGCACACGCTCGTAGTTGAGGCTCGCTTCGACGGCGAGAGTTTGGCCACAGACCCCGTGGAACACAAAGAACAGCCCCAGTTCTGCACTGAGCTGGCCTGGGAGCTGGACCGCAAGACTCTGCATCAGCACCGGTGAGTTCTGCTCGTCTGATCCAGCTCAGTGTGATGATCCTCCATCAGCTCCTCTCTCACTGTGTCTTCCTCAGGCTCCAGAGAACACCCATCAAACTACAGTGTTACGCCGTCGACTCCAGCTCGTCTGCGAGGGAGTGTGTGGGATACATCGTCCTCGATCTCAGATCGCTGCAAGAGATCAAGCAGGTCACATCCTCCACTTTCTGTTTTTTTTTTCTTTCAAGGCTGCATTTATTTGATCAGAAACACTGTAAAAATAGTTAAATATTTTTATAATGTAAAACAGCTGTTTTCTGTGTGAATCTGTGTTAAAGTGTAATGTATTTCTGTGATGCTCCGCTGTATTTTCAGCATCATTCCTCCAGTCTTCAGTGTCACATGATCTTCAGAAATCATGACAATATGATGATTTACTGCTCAAGAAACATTCCTGATTAGTATCAGTGTAATATTTTTGTGGAAACTGATACATTTAATTTTTTTCAGTATTCACAGATGAATACGAAGATCAGAAGAACAGCATTTATCTGAAATAGAAATCTTTACTGAATCTTTTGAGCAGTTTAATGCAGCCTTAAAGGAACACTCCGACTTTTTGGGACTTTAGCTTATTCACAGTATCCCCCAGAGTTAGATAAGTCCATACATGCCTTTTTCATTTCTGTGCGTTCTGTAAGTGTTATTTGATGCACCCACCGCTAGCCTAGCTTAGCACAAAGACTGGATGTATATTTGAGGCTCATATCAGTAACGTTAGCTGTCCTCCTACGCCTAGTGAGAATATAGTTCCCAGTATTTATACGATTAAAAATGGTCTCTGTCTCATATAGCCTTGTTATTTGTACACGCTGTGACTATACAGATCACAACATGTAGATAGGAAAATGTTTGCATTATTTTGTCACTTATTGGAATTACTATGCTAACAGTATCCATTTACATCCAGTCTTTGTGCTAAGCTAGGCTAGCAGTGGGTACGTCAAATAACACTTACAGAACGCACAGAAATGAAAAAGGTATGTATGGACTTATCTAACTCTGGGGGATACTGTGAATAAGCTAAAGTCCCCAAAAAGTCGGAGTGTTCCTTTAATGAATAAAAGTACTATTTTTTTATTTCTTATCTCAAACTTTTTTTATCAAAGTTTCCACATTAATTAGAAATGTTTCTTGAATGATTTCTGACTGGAGGAATGATGCTGAAAATACAGCTGCACATCACAGAAATAAATTACACTTTAATAGAGATTCACACAGAAAACAGCTCTTTCACATTATAATAATATTTCACAATTTTTATTGTATTTTTGATCAAATAAATAGTGAGCGGAAAAGACTTCTTTCAGAAAAAAGCATAGTCTTAAAGACTTTTCTGAAAGTCTTCTGTGTGTTCTTCAGGCTCCTAAATGGCATCCTTTACTCAGTAGCAAGTACACCAAACTTAAACCTGCTCTTCTGATCAGCATGATCTTAGAGAACGACACCAAACCAGCAGCTGAGCCGTTCAAGGCCAAGAAAGCTCCAGCGAGGCCAGGTACCCGAGCGCTGTTTCTTATCCTGGTGCACACGTCTCATCTCTTTCCTTCTTTCCCATTTTCTGTCTTTCCTCTGTTGATGGGCTTCAGAGCCTCTTCATGTATGTCTGTGTCTCGGGCTGTGTTTGTCAGTCATGTGATGGATGTGAGTGGGGTTTGTTAATGACCTCTCTGTGACCTCTAGGCTCTCCAGCGCTGGTTCCTCTGGACTCTGATAAACTCAGGCCGCTTCTGAACGAGGAGGAAGGTTTCCATCAGATCGGTCCTGAAGATGTGTGCGCTGAGATGTTTGTGCTGTCGGTGACGCTTGCGTTTGCTTCTAAGCTGGAGCAGGTGAAGAGAGCTGCGGTGGGGTATTGGTTCATGTTCTGTGTGTGTCGGGACTAAACGACTCGTCTTCTGATCTTCAGCTGATCTCCAGCTCCACCAAGCTGTCCAGCGAGGGCTCCGAGTTCTTCTTCTATTACACTCTGTTGGGGAACGACGTCACCAGTGAACCTTTCCAGAACCTCCTCTGTCCGAACTTTGAGCCTGAGCGAGCGTCGGTGCGCATCCGCAGCAGTGAGCCCTTCCTGCGGCTCTTCCTCGGTCAGCAGCCCTGTCTTCAGGTCAGCACAGCTCTCAGGACACCTGCAGAAAGGTGGAAACTTTCCAGGAATTTTTGGGACTATTTCAGGGATTTCTGGAAAGTTTTTTTTCTGTGTCTTTCGTAGGGCTGTGATTTTATTTTTTTATTTTTTATTGTTATCTAATTAATTACATGATGTGCCCCCCCCCCCACCTCCAAAAGATATTTTAAAATTATTATTGTTAAATTTGAAAGCATTGAATAGACATTGCAAAAAAAGTAGCTTTAGAAAGAAATATTAAGATTGTACATTGCATAAATAATGACAATGAAGTGGTATCAATGGCTTTTTTTTTTTATTAATTTTGAAATTATTTAAAAATGGAATGATATTCTAAATATGAAAGTAAAAGAGTCAGTAGGTGGCGGCGAGTCATTCAGATACGAAGCAAGTGACTGCATTATTGACACGCTAATGTCCCATTAAATACTGTAACGTTGCTTTGTCGCAATCTGTATTGTTAAAAGCACTTATATAGATAAAGGTGACTTGACTGAATTTATAAATGAGTCACTGACTCACTCGATTCATTCGAAATCACTGACTCATTCAGTAACGAATCACTGCTGTGTGTTGATCAGAGACGCTCAATTGAACAGTTCTGCTGTGGCTTTGATTGGAACTGTTTTCAGTTGTGAAACTGAGCAAGAACAGACAATATTATGTCTAAAATATAACACAGTATAACTTTGTTTGTCTAAATCACTTCATATTTGCAGTGGAGGAGGAGAAACAGCTCTTGCTGGTGTGATATTGCTGAACTAAACATTTTTTTGCGCTCCTGTCTTGAATTTGAGGCTCATATCAGTGTATTAATAGACTCTTTGTGGTTCTCAGAATCTCCCATCAGTGAGGCGTCACTTTAAATGCATAAATTCTATCCGTAATGAATCGCACCACATGAATGTGTTAAATCAACAGTAACAGAATGTGCTTTTGTGCACACAGATCCATCTCTGCTGTGGAAACCAGTCTCTGGGCAGCACTGAGGTCAGTCTGGCCGGGTTGATGAAGAGCGGCGCTGATCTCACTAAAGCTCCGGCCACTATAGAGGGTGTTTTCATCCTTCAGCCTCCGCAGCGAGTGAAGGCCGGCCTGCAGTGTGTCCCGCCGGACCTCCAGCCCACTGTGAGCGTGTCTGTGACCCTCCGAACCGAAGACAGCGCTCATCAGGTCTCACAGCTACCCTTAACTGAAGAAAAAACACTCGTCTCAAACTTGAGTTTAGTTAGAAAGCTTTACTAACATTGAAGGTTGATTTGTAATGGTACAAAAACAGTTAAATATGGTGCATTTAATAATTATTATCCTTTATTATTTTATTGCTTTGTCTTGTTTCTAGACTCCGGATGCTGTTGACTGTGTAGTTTGTTGCTGATTATGGCCTTTCATGTGTTTTTTTTGTTTTTTTTGTCAACAGCTGGAAGTACCCATTGAGAATGGACCTAAAACGCCAGTGAAGAAAGGCCCGGTTCCAGCCGCCCGTCGTGAACGTCCCTCAGAGGAGCCCAGAGCCCTTAAGACCCCATCACCGGACCGGCCTCTCCGGACTCCAGACGCTTCTCCTGAACACCAGCACTCAGAGAGCGAGGCCGAGAGTCTGTGCAGTGACATCAGACAGGCCCCGCCCACGGCGCATGAGAGACAGGCCCCGCCCACGGCACATGAGAGACAGGCCCCGCCCACGGCACATGAGAGACAGGCCCCGCCCACGGCGCAGAAGAGAGAGGCCCCGCCCACGGCACACGAGAGACAGGCCCCGCCCACGGCGCAGAAGAGACAGGCCCCGCCCACGGCACATGAGAGACAGGCCCCGCCCACAGCACATGGCAAGTGTTCAAGTACATGTCAAATCTGTGGGACTAATGACATTCATTTCCATTGTCCTCTGCAGGATGATTTAAATAGTTTTTTTAAGTCTTAAATTTAAATCGATCACATTTAAGATCATAAACATTTCTTAAATATCTTAAATGGTCAGAGATGATTATTATTATTATAAACCTTCAAAAGGCTAGTATTTGATTAAATAATAAGCGCTGCACGATCACGATCAATGACTATCACACGTTAATGCCAAGCGATTCCTTGATCTACTGTTGATGTTAGACAGTTAAGAATTATGAAATTATGACAGTTTTTATTCTAATATGCTGTTGATGGCTGTAAGAATGCAAATTTCAGCTGTAAGTAGTACAGCATAGAGATTTCAAAATAAGAGTCCCAGTGTAATTAAAATTAAATCAGGCTTGATTTATAATTGATTTCAGTGTTGGTTTTGAGCTGATGATGCGAATTCAAACCACTTGCTTCTACCCAAAAATTCTGAATCATTTAAAATATAATAAAACTTAGTATGATCCCTCTTTTCTTTTATATATTTTAATAAGTACTGGGCAGAATTAGTATGTTTAATTTTTATGCAAATATATGTTACGGGTATTTTTGTAGCAATAGCCAACAATACATTGTATGGGTTACAATTATAGATTTTTATCTATCTTTTATGCCACAAATCATTAGAATATTAAGTAAAGATCATGTTCCATAAAGATATTTAGTAAATTTCCTACAGTAAATATATCAAAAATTTAATTTTGATCAGTAATATGCATTGCTAAGAACTTCATTTCAACAACTTTAAAGATGATTTTCTCAATATTAAAAAATGTTTCTCCCTCAGATTCTAGATTTATATTGTTCTCCTAACAAATCAGACGTCAATGGAGAGATGATTTATTCATCTTTTAGATCTCAGTTCAAATAAAGGCCTTATAGTGCTGTGAATGCAGTAGTGTTGGATGTGTGACTGTCTGATACACGTGTTGAAGTGTGAAATCTGTTTTGTTCTGACAGATGTGACTGAAGCTGATGCTGGAGACTCGTCCGTCTCTGTTTCTGCTCCGAAGATCTCCATCCCTGCGTCTGCACATCACTACAGCTTCTCCCTGGACCTGCGCAGCGTCCGAGACCTGAGGACCAGCTTCCCTGTGAACTGCATCCTCCGGTGACTAGCGCTCGCAGCCTGAGCTCCATCACGCACCTTTAGCGTGTTCCTAACGTGTGTCTTTCCCCAGGTACGCTTACCAGTTCTTCGGCAGCGCGGCTCCCATCATGACCAGTCCAGCGGTGGAGGTGAAGAAGAACACAGAGGTGTTTCTGCCGCAGTCGTACTGCGCCTTTGATTTCGCCGCTTTACCCAATCAGCTTCAGGACACGTTCCTCAGGTGAGACTCTGAGAGATAGTTGGGACTCTTTGACTGTACCTGATCAGCCGTCCAGCTTCAGCTCGATCTGGTGTGTCCAGGGTTCCTCTGCTGGTGGAGATGTGGCACAGAGAGCCGATCTCTGGAGATGTTCTGCTGGGTTCTGTCAGCATTCATCTGTCCCGTCTCCTCAGCTCCGAGAAGACACGCTTCCTGGACCCGTCCGGTCTGCAGCGCTGGAGACAGAGCTGTTCTGAGAGGATCCCCATCATGAGAGCAGACGGGTTTGTGCAGAGTCGATCATAGTCTGTTTTAATCCCAGCCACTAGCTCTAGGTCACTCAAAACACACAATGCTCAAATCTTTTTATTATTATAGAACAGTATATCGTGAACGAACAACGACAACAATACATGTTTACATTAGAACAGTAGAATCAGGTGCAAAAGGAAACAAACAGAATAGAACATAGAACAAATACATTTTGTAAAGAAAAATAAGAATAAATAGGCTAGGTTTTTGTTGTTGTTGTTACTTTCTTCGATTTAGGCAAAAAGGTGTATTGCATTATTATTTGTGCATTTGTATTTGAATGAAACTCCTCGTGAAATACAGACGAGCTACGTTTCACTTTTTGAAACACTTGGATTTTTCAGAATAAGGTGATTATTAACCAAAAATGGTTCTCTCTAGATGTGAAAGTGCACTCTTCAAACTTCTCGGTTATTAAACACTTTAGAATATAGACCTAAGGTTGGACACTTTTTATTGTAGAAGTGGAATCAGGTCAAAATATGAAGGTATTGGAAAAAAGTTATAGAAGTTGATTAACCGTGAAGTCTACTTTTTATGATTATTTTAAGTTTTACTGGAAAATTGCGTTGAAATTAAATACTTAAGTTATGTCACAAATTTGAAGTTGATGTTAAAAATAAATCTAATTGGGGTTACTGTTGGAGTTTATTTAGGCTGTAATACCACAGACAGCCTCCAGGTGACACTCAAACTCCATTTCTATATTTTTGATACAATGTTACTTCTGTCACCAAATATGGAATCTTGAGACTCAGACTGTAAAGTACCTTAATACATTTTGTAATATGGGGAGGAGACTGCCAAAAGATGTTAAAGGACCATTTCTATGGTAGGGATGAATTGTTAGGTTTTTAGATTTCAGATGATATCTAATATGTGATTGCTATCATTTTTGATAGAGTAAAAAGGCAATAAATGTGTCATGGCTGTGGGCCTACAGGTGACCCTTAAGGGGTTAAACGTATGTTTCACCCAATAAATAAACATGCTGTCCTTTCATTCTTCTTTGCAACACAAATGAAAATATTTTGTAGAATGTAACCCAATTCACTTTCACTGTACGGAGAATAAAATCCTCTTTTGTGTTTGTGGAAGAGAGTCAGACCGGTCTGAAGCACACGGGTTTCAGATGTTTTTAGATGTCACATCAAGCACATTTTTAGGATACATGATAACAACTGATGTCTCACAGTTCTGTAGTTGTGATTTAAAACTGTGAGATATAACTTCTTTATTTGAGACTAAAGGTGCAGTGGCCTTGTTTTCTGTGGCGGGAATCTCTGAATTGTGAGCTCTAAAGCTGTTTATTGTAGGTCCGAGAGGTTGGCTGAACTCTGTTACGTGAGCGTTCTTGAAGATCTGGGCTTCGTGAAAGCTCAAGACGTCCTCGTCTCTGAATCGTCACAGGTGATGTCGCTCTCTGATTGATTCCCGTTCTGAATCTGAATGTGGATGTGGCTTGAACAGCGGAGTGTTGTGTGTTGATCAGGGGCCGGCGGCGGCTCTGGCTCCTCCTCCTCAGGGCCCCGGGGGGGCGGAGCCTGTCACTCGACCTCGAGAGACCCCGGAGTACAAGGCAGCGCTGGAGCTGGAGATGTGGAAGGAGATGCAGGAGGATCTGTTCGATAATCAGGTTCAGATCTCAGAGGGAACACACTGATCCACCGCTGTTTTTAACATTAATATTAAGAGTGTGAGGTGTAACCTTCTAACCTTCACAATGCAAAGCTTCTCGCTCTAACAACAGCGTTGAGCTCATACACTTAGATCAAAGTAAAATACTGATTTTGGAAGCAAACACGAACAAGCTCCATGAACGTAAACGGACATTTTCCAGAAGACTCCTTACATTTAATGCTTTTATATTAAAACAACTGTTACTACTTAGATTTAACAGTTACGTGCATTAAGGTTTAATGTTGTTAAAATCATGTGTATGTTACTATGATGGCGTTTATGAAAATATGTACACCTTCTATATATTTAAATATTAGTTTTTAAGGTGTTTCTCAGTATATTATAAAGTTAAAACTGTTTTTAATCATTTGTTATATATTAACATTGAACTACAAGCAGTGTTGGGGAAAGTTACAATGTTGCGTTTCTCCCTAGAAGAAGTGTTACTCAGTTACCTTCTATGGAAAGTGGTGCGTTTTGTTACTTCTTCTCCTCTGGGCTGGGCTTGTTTGCTTGTTTACAATATAAAAACGTTCCAAAGTATAAAATCACCTTCACACCAGAAGAGAGGTGAATCAGGCTTGTTTTGTCCTCAGCTGAAGCAGAAGGAGTTGAGTCACATGCAGGCGCTGGCCGAGGAGTGGAGGAAGAGAGATCTCCAGCGGGAGGCGCTCATCAAGAAGAAGGTCAGACTCACACACACAGAAAACATCAATCCTCCTTCAGTAAAGGCAAGGTTTATTGTGATATTGAAACTATTTTATTTTAATATTGTTTTAGCTATTTAAAAAAAAAATCTATAAGTAAAATTTATTTATATTAATAATTATTATTAATAGATTAAAAATTATTTATGCTTTTAAAAATTGAGAGGTAAATAACATGATAAAACATTAGCATATTAACATTGCATTTAAAGATCACAATACTGATAAAATAATAAAAACAATGCTTTTTGTACTAAGATTTTTTTTTTTTGTCTTGTTTCCAGCCATAATCTCAAAAAAATTCTTAAATCAAGAAGGTTTATCTAGGCAACATGTTTTCTGAAAAAAAATGAGTAGAAATTAAGTAGAGGAAGCAAAATAATCTGTCAATGGGATACGCAAAATAAACGTATTTCTAACAGAAAAGAATATTATTTTGCTAGTTTTGAACTAATGAGTTTAGATTTTTGGGTGAACTATGTAAATGATTGCCATCACTATTGTTCCTCAGGAAGTCAGGAAAATAATTTAATTATTTAATAAAATAAATGTATTTCTATATTTAAAATCTGACTATGTATAAATATTAATTGCATTTATTTGTATTTTTAAAGTATTTGTTTTATCATAGTAACTAATTGTAATGATTGTGTCTCAGGAGCTGGAGTATAATGTTCTGGAGGAGCAGCTGCAGAAGACTCTGTGTGATCTGGAGAAGAGAGAGAAAGCTCTGGCTCACGCTGAGATGGAGGTGAGACTGAAAGATCTTCAGAGAGTGTGTGGTGTGACCGTGTTTCTGAGGCTTTCGTCTGTCGCTCGTCTAGACGCAGAGACTGCAGCGAGAGCTCCGCTCCGAGCACGAGCTCAACATGAGAGAGCTGCAGGACAGCGGCCGGCGTCTGCGCCAGGACTGCACCCACCAGGTGGAGCTGGAGAGGTCAAAGGTCAGGCAGCTCCAGGATCAGCTGGCTCAGCAGCGACAGCAGGTAAACACACGAGCTGGGGGGTCAAATCAAGGGATCATTTTTTCATGATTTCTGAAGATCATGTGACACTGAAGACTGGAGGAATGATGCTGGAAATACAGCGGAGCATCACAGAAATACATTACACTTTAACACAGATTCACACAGAAAACAGATGATTTACATTAGAATAATATTTCACTTTTTTTATAGTTTTTTCTGTATTTCTGATCAAATAAATGCAGCCTGCAAATATATATATGATACATCAAATATATTTGCATTACTCTGAAAATATCTGATATTTCTTGTTCCTTCATCACGACAGATACAAGAGGCTGAGAACAAATACAAGCAGCTGGAGAAGGAGTTTGTTCAGTACCGAGATCAGCAGAACGTCCGGCCCGAGGTCCGTCTGCAGTCTGAGATCAACCTGCTGACCCTGGAGAAGGTCAGAGACACTAAACCCTGCACAGAGCAGAGGCGTTGAGCCTTTCTTCCTCATCACATCAGATCTGTGTTTATCCTGAAGGTGGAGCTGGAGCGTAAACTGGAGTCTGCTACTAAATCCAAACTGCATTACAAGCAGCAGTGGGGACGAGCCCTGAAGGAGCTGGCCAGGTTTAAACAGGTGAGACTCTCTCAACAGACTGGGCGAGGTCACACGGCGAGGTCACACGGCGAGGTCACACGGCGAGGTCACACGACGAGGTCACACGGCGAGGTCACACGGCGAGGTCACACGACGAGGTCACACGACGAGGTCACATGACGAGGTCACATGACGAGGTCACATGACGAGGTCACATGGGTTCATGTACGTTACTGAGTGTGTTTTACTATCGCTGTTTGGATTCTCGTCACTGCTAGAAATGATAAGTGAAAGCTTGTAGTTTTAACCCCCAAAAATAAAAAATTTAAATGTTTTAAGAATCATTAAGACATTTTACTCCAGATTCTCATCACTATAACGCACCTGGATGCTTGCTTTGGAATTGGTTTGTAAATGTATTATTATTATATTTTTTTTTACTGTATTCAAGTTATATTAAAATACATTGAAAAAAAAAAAAAAACTATATATATACTTTATGAATTTATAATATTCATATAAAATACTCTTATTCATAAATAAATATATATATATATATATATATATATATATATATATATATATATATATATTATTTTTTTTTTTTACAATTGTACTTTTTACTGTTTTCAAGTTACTCTTAAGCACTTAATATATTGAAAAACATAAATATAGAAAAATACATCATTTAATTATAGTAGTATTTCTATATATAGATATAATTTTATAATAGTTTATATATTTGCTTGAAACATGTTTACTGTTTAATGTATTTAAAAATACAATATATAAATATATTCAATCATTTACATAAATTATTCATAATTGTTAGTTTTACTGTATTCAAGTTACTCAATAATATTTTTTACAAATATTAATGTATATATATGGAGGTTTTCTTTGTTGTTGCAAAAACAGAAAACATTTCAAATTTTCAAAAATCCTGTTTTTTGTTTTGTAATCGTGTTATTATTGTTAGATGTAATTTTTTAGTTATTTTTTAAACCTAATCAAAATAACCCAACTGTGGTTTGATTGAGATTAATTGGAATGCACAGTGAAAAAACATGATTTTTATTCTGCTTTTGCAAATGAACTCCTCATATAAATATCTATATAGTTTTTAGAATTTTTTAATGAAATTGCATTATTTTATATATAACAGCTGACCCTGTTATGGTGCATTAATACTTTAGTTTCACAGTCGTGAGAATGTGCTTCAGTGTTGTGAAAGTAACGCCTCAATGTAAAAAATCTTAATGGCTCTAAAAATAGTCTTGAGTTTGTGTTGTGGATCGTAGCAGAACCGGCTGAAGACGAATGGAGCAGTTAAAGCAGACGTGAACCGGAGATTATCAGCTGCTCATAACTGTTCCAGACACACTGCAGCCGTGTATAAAAACACTCATATATTAGTAGAATTTAAAATAACTCTATTTTGATACACTTTGAAATGTAACTGAATTTTGGTATTGGTCAAAAATCATTTTTATTTGGATGAAACCAATATTTAGTTTGATAATCTTTTGTATTTTTAGTGGATTTTATGGGACTAAATTATATTTTTGAAATAGTTATGGTTTATTTCCGTGAATCACTTTTTGAGCGTAGAACTGAAAATGAAATTTCTAGCACAAAAAAGTCGTAAATCTTAAAGATCGGTCTCTTTTTAAGATGATATCATTGCTGAAAAAAGTAAATAAATAAACAATACATTTATAGAAGTTTGTTTATTAGTAGTACAAATGCACAAAAATAGTATTTTTTTTAGATTATTCTTCAAAACGTTTTACTCTAAAACTGTGAGAAAATAAAAGATAAATCTAAACAAGACGTTCCAAATGAGAAAGAAATCACTTTTTATTGCTTTAACACATCCTTCTTAGTATTAATTGATTACTGAAGTATTAAATTATTTGGAAAAAAGAGAGAGGGAAAAAATCTTCTCACCCCCAAACTTTACAAACTGTAGTGTATATCGTTCCAGAAGATTTATATTTTGAATAAAAGTAGTTCTGTTTAACTTTTTAATCATCAAAGTATCCTGAAAAAAGTATCACCTGTTCAAAAAAGAAAAAAAGATATGTATATATAAGTTTTTTATTGTTATTAATTAAGCTCTAAATAGATTTCAACACTGATAATAATCAGAAATGTGTCTTGAGCAGTAAATCATCATATTATTCTGATTTCTGAAGATCATGTGACACTGAAGACTGGAGGAATGATGCTGAAAATACAGCGGAGCATCACAGAAATAAATTACACTTTAACACAGATTCACACAGAAAACAGATGATTTACATCAGAATAATATTTCACTATTTTTACAGTATTTATAATCAAATGAATGCATCCTTGATGAGCAGGAGAGGCTTCTTTTAAACGCATTACTGCTCCTACACGTGACAGAGATGTGCTGTGATGGATCTGTGTGGGGTTTCTGGGTAACTTTGCTCAGTGAAGCGTCCCAGGTGTGTGTGAATCTGCTCATGTGTTTACACACCTCTCCACCGCAGAGATGATTGTGTGTGTGACCGTAAGTCAAGGCCTCGTCTAAGTGTTTGTTTTTTGGCTTCGGTGAAAGTTTTACTGTGGTCCTGCTCGAGGAAAACTGCAGATGAAACGAGATTCCCACAAACACGTCATCCACTGAATCCTGCTCGTTTGAGTTCTCACAGACGCCCCGTAACACATTAAACCAGCCATCGAAGAGATCACCAGCTGTGTGTGTGTGTGTGTGTGTGTCCAGCGCGAGCAGGAGAACGCTATGACCCGTCTGAGGAAGCAGCAGCAGGAGCTGGAGCACATGAGGTTACGATACCTGGCCGCTGAAGAGAAGGAGGTCGTCCAGAACGAGAAACACGAGCTTCAGGACATCCGGAACGAGCTGAACAGGTGACATCCAGCCTTAGATTATTATATTGAGTTATAATCATTTTTATCAGAAAGTTCAGTTCTTTTTTTTCACCAGTTCAGGGAGCTGTGAGAAACTGAGACGCAGAACAAACATGATTTGAGTTTTAAATTCACAACCTCAACCTAAAAACTGTGTTTAGCGTGTAGCAGTGAGTTTTTCTGCCTCTGTTGATGCTGTCGTCCTCATGTTTCAGCAGCTGTCGCTCATTAAACTGTTCTCTGTAGAGATGGCGCTCAGATGCTGGATGTCTGTGTATGAAATGTGTTTGATTGCTTGTGTCAGGCTGAAGCCGCAGGAGGAGCCGCGCAGCTGGAGGGACACGGCACACGCGTGTGCGAGCGAGAGCGCTGATGAACACGTGACACGTCTGCTGGAGGAGAGAGACACGCTGCTGCGCACCGGAGTCTACACGCATGACGACAGGATCATCTCTGAGCTGGACCGACAGATCCAGCAGATCATGAGCCGCAGGAACACGTGACACGCGCGAGAAAGCCTTGCTGTGTGTGTGTGTGTGTGTTTAGATGTGACTGTCGGTTTAAATAAATGCTTTTCTGATCATCTGATGAAGTTTGTTTCTGCTTAGATTAAGGTTTAATCGGACAGGTTTGGTGAAATCAGAAGAAATAGTCACGAGTCTGAAGGAACACATTTCTAGGAATTTTGCAGTTAATTCTCATTTTGTATTTTCAGAAAGATTTGGAATATTTGTTACCACCAAAACGCAATAATCAGAATTTCTTTTTTTTTTGAGGTGAATCAATACATTTTAACAATATTCCAGTAGTGATTTTGTTGTACTTTGATTCCATCTTTTCTTGGTAAAAGGCAAAACGTTGATTACACTGATTTCAAACTAAGGTTACATTGAACCAAAAACTGTTACAACATCTTAACTGATAATTCCTTTTTTCTTCTAGGATTATTTGCAGAATAAAGTTTAAAAGAACAGCATTTATTTAAAATAGTTTTTTTATTATTATTTAAAAGATTGGGGTCAGTATTTTTCTCTCTTTTTTTGATGAAAGAAATGAATGTTTTTATTCAGCAAGGATGTGTAAAATTAATAAAAAGTGATAATAAAGACACACTGTTAGAAAAGATTTCTATTTCTTTCTTTTTTAACTTTATCAAACAATCCTGAAAAAAAAAAGTATCACCGGTTCCATAAAAGTATTAAGCATCAAAAACCCAGAACTGATGATAAATATTCTGATGATTTCTGAAGATGATGTGACACTGAAGACTGGAGGAATGATCACAGAGGAACATGAGTTCATGTGTTTGTTCATCAGTTTAACTCTCCGTCATCTCTGTCCTCCACATACAGTAATAATCTTATTTCAGTGCTAATATTATTGTAAGTGTTGTTCTTAACTCAGCTCTTTTTCTTCCTTTAATGGAGTAATAACACACAGCTGCTGACAGTGTGAGTGTTTGATGTGGTTCATCATCTCTATCATATTTCCACTCGTCTTCTGATGATATACAGCTGTCCTGATCACTCCAGAAACACTCCCGTGACCCCGTGATGATGACGTTTCTCCTGCTGTACAGCTCCAGACAGACGCAGAACTGAACTGAACGCTCTGCTGTCTGGAGGATTATTAAAATACTTGTGCAAGAAAAACCAGGAGGACACACTGGTTCAGTTTCCCCAAACCACAGACGAGAACGTCACGATGTCCAGACGGAAGTAAATCCTCCACGCTGTGTTTGTAATGTGTTCAATCTCTGGCCACGGCTCCAGTTGCACTGGTTTCCTTACAGTTCATTCGTCGAAGTGTTATTTATTTGCCGGTCGTACTTCCTCTAACTTCTGTAAAGTCTAGTCTTCAAACCACTGAGAGGGTAAAATGAGTTTTTCACACTTGTTTTCAGTGCTATTTTAAATATATGTTATGAACATTGAAGACAAAAGAGATTTTTTTTATTGAAAATCTATAATTAATTTCAACAACAAAAAAATATATTTTAAAATATATTTCAGGGGCAAAAAAAAATAATAATAATAATAATTTTCAGTTTTACATTATACCAAATAATGGCCAAACATATATTGGTAGAAACTTTTGTATCAAAAAAAAAAATATATATATATACATATTTTAATTATATATATTATAATTATTATTGTAACATTTACATGTAAATATGGACGGAATAGCATACTAGATTACTAAATAATGATTTAGATATTTTTTATGTTGTATATTTGACATTTAATTTTTTATCATTGTTCATTGTTGTAATATTTTTTTAGATATTGTATTTTTACAAATTTTCACAGTGTTCTTTGCAGATTTGTATAATTTTTTATTAAAGCATATAAAGCCTTTAAAAATATATTTTATATATATATATATATATATATATATATATATATATATATATATATATAATTTTTTACAAAAATATACAAACAGTGACATTTGTTGTATATTTTTTATGTATATGTTTGTTTGTTTATTTATTTATTTATTTTTTGAGTATGTGTTCCTCAGATGATTGAGAATATACGTCTCAAAAAAGTCTAGCGTTCTCGTGTATTCTAGTGTTTTTCAAGCTACACTAAATCTTTTGCTTTGACTCTTTGCTGTTTCTCAAAGTGTTGATTTTTGTCAAACTGCATTGAAACCAATGAGTCAATATGACCCGACACAAAACCCTTCCCAAAACACATCTCTGTGTGGAAACACTGCACATTCATGACCCGAATGAGAAACGCTCACCTAATTTCACCAAATAAACAGCTGAACCAGCAGAACACCGAGTGAAGGTTCCCATGAGCGAGAATAGAAATCAGCATCTCGTTCGTCTTCATCTCTCAGAAACAATCCCAGAAGAGCCTTGAGCTCTAATGATGATCCGGAGACTACAGCGGGACCAGGGGGCAGAACTATATTCAGACGAGAAGCTATTGCTCTAATATCAGCCGAGCCAAAGCAAACACAACAAGGCCAGAGACCGGAGGAATAATGTTGATGTACTCGGCTCCAATCATTCACGCCGTTTAACAGCAAACACACGACGCTCAAGCGCTCCACATGAACACCGTCCTCCAGAAATCACTGTTTCTGCTGTTTGGAGGAGAGAGAGAGAGAGGTGTGTGATAATAAATCAGGTTCATCAGAGAGACTACTGAGCTGAAACACCATGCACTGTATACCAAGAGTGTGATAATAAATCAGGTTCATCAGAGAGACTACTGAGCTGAAACACCATGCACTGTGTACCAAGAGTGTTTAGACGTTAAATACCAATGGGTTTCTAGTCAAAAATGGCTTTTAAATCTCTCATTATTTTATGTCATCAGCAAATCTTGGATTTGATATTTAACTTGTTCTCTCTCTATAAGCACAGGTTTGATCTGAGCTCATGCATGTCTGTTTTGAGTGAAGAAACATTATTTGTGGATCATTTTGGCAAGATTCACTCGAGAGCTGAGGTGAAATACAAAACCTGTGCTAAACTAATCAAAAGAAGTTGAGAAAAGATTGAATCATATATTTGGTAATTAAATAATGCAACAACAAAGAATCCTCTCAAGATTATAAAAACATATTTTTCAAAGGTTAAATATTTTCTTGGACAAAATTTTTTTTGAGGGCAAAATATATATTTAAATGTTTTTTTTTTACAAGTTTGTAAAGTTTGTTTGTTTATATATATATATACTTTATTATAAATATTTTATTTTCAAAAAAATACCAAAATATGTTTTTTTATCAAATAATTTTTTTTTTTTATTTTTTTTTGATATCAACTTCACATTTGGAACACAACTTGTTTGGATTTATTACTTTGATTTTATTATATATATATAATGTTTATATGTATTATATAAACTTTGAAAATAAAACTTTTGTACATTTCTCATAATAATAAACTTCTATAACAAATTATTTTAAAAAAATATTTTTTTGTATGTTTTATATATACGTTATTTTTTGACCAAAAATAGGGGGGGGGGGGGTGCTTTTTTTAAAGAAAGGAAAGTGAAGTTGTACCCCGTGTGAGTAAAGTCACTAAGTTAAATCAAACACAATCACGCAGTGTAATGTTAATCAAAGTTTGGTCATTACTTTATTCACAAGAACATTTTTTGGCCTATGGTGCTTATGTACAAAAATGCTAAAACCATGCAAACAAAAGCTGGATTTGAGCCGATCCTGAAAATACAGCACAGTCATGATTATCAGAGATTCACACGATTCATCAAAACGTGTTTAGAAAAGAAGCACAAGAGCATTCAGTGAAACATCACTTCCATTAAAAAGTGTCTCAATCATATTAAAGCTCTGGGAAACACAAGATATAAAGGTGATCTGGGAATAAGAGAGTGAAGCTCAAATATTAAATCATCATCAAAGTGCCATACAGCATGATGTGGGAGAAATATAATATTCAGAATTTACATTTTATACAAAGTCATTTTTGGTGAAGTGTAAGTCATGCTGACGATGCAGTCACACAGACGTGATGCGTTTCTGTCCGAAAACCACATCTACAGATATATATTATATATGAATATTGTTTGTATGCTGGTCTGACCCTCAAAACTGTAAAAAGTCACATTCTTCCTCAGTATTTTTCATCTTTTATCTTGTTTTTCAGTAAAAAAATCTGTCTTAATTATTCACACACGACCAGTGCATTATTGCTTGATAAAACATAAAAGCATCTGCTAGATGAATAAATATTAATTTAAATTAATGATATGTTAAATTATTAATACACTGTGTGACGGTTCAGAGAGTAGAACAGATCTGAACACTAACACCATGCATATATCACACTTTTTATTTATTTTTACATAATATATTTGTATCTTATTTTTATTCATTACTTAGTGCCTTATTAAATTATTTTTTATTGTGAATCATTGTTATTCACTGTAAATGCAAAATTGCTGTTTTTTAAAATAATTAAATAATCAATTAAAATAATATTTTTAAAAAAATAAAACAATTAATACGTTTTTAAAATGCTAATGGAATAAAAAATATTTTTTATTTAATATTTTATTTATTTATTATCATTATTTTAAGCATAAACTTAAAATAACTAGATTTTTTTATGGCATGTCATTTTGAATTTCTATTTTTATTATTTTTTTAAGTAATATCTTAATATTGCAAGTCTTTCTGCATTCAATCTAGAATAAACGTTTCTTGATTTAATGATTTGTACTGGAAAACAATCAGAAATACTGATGAAGAACATGAGATTTTGCTATTCTGTTCTGTTCTTGTCTTCTGAACACAGTCTCATTTCAGGAACTCATGAATAAATAATCTCACAGATAGCCCCGCCCCCGATAGCCCCGCCCCCACCTGTGCCAGGATCGATGTCTCTTAACATCTCACTTACTTTATAACTGCTTTTGGTTTTCTGCGTGTGATTGAGAGTTTCTCCGAGGAAATCTTTGGTTTTGCTTAAGTGTCCGTGACATTTAATCATGATTTTCTCTGGCCGTTTAATTCCGGCCGGTCAATCAGTTAATCCACCTCGATTGATTCGCTGCTCTCGCTGATGGGTTTGCACTCGTTGGGCATCCGCTGGTGTCTGCTGAGCTGAGTGGCCTGCGTGAAGCTGCGCTCGCACCGCTCACACCTGCACACACACACACACACACACACACAGCTGAAAGCGGCTGTAATTGCAGAGAGCCTGTCAGTAATGTGTGAGGATGGGCGGCCCCCGGAGACCCCTGTCCAGATCGGGCCCCGCATCAGTGTCACACACAGATCAGGAAGAAAAGTGAGGTTTGGGGCTCAATCACTTCACAATCTACAACCAGAGTCACTCTGGAGCTCATTTCAGTCTGAAAAGTACACAGCAACATCACAAACGTGAAGATAATAACTTTATATTCAAACACTTTGGGTAAAAGCATTTTCTAATTGCATCAAATTCACTAACAAATGCATTCAGAACAAATATAAAACAAGATATATAACTGAAAAATATTAAAGCAGTTTAATTGTCTGACTCCACTGACAGACAGTCGTTCTTAGTTTTAGCATTAACTTATTTAATTTGAATGAATAATATGAATATTATAATGTGTGTTCCTGACTCTGGTGACAGCTGTGTGTTGTCGATGAGAGAAGCTCAGGGCTATTGATCAGCGAAAGATTCCTGATCGCTTCTGATGATCGTCTGCTCAAACACTGATGACACGCTTGTGTTGCACTGATGCTTTATTAGACGCTTGATTCGTTACTGAACTACAACTGATGCACGTCTGAGAGAGAACCGTACAAGACACACATTCACCAGCAGCAGCTCCAGATAACACACACATACACACACACACACAGAGAGAGACACACACACACACACACACACAGAGAGAGAGACACACACACATACACACACACACACACACACACTCACTCACACAGACACACACAGACACACACACACACACACTCACTCACTCACTCACACACACACACACACACACACACACACACACACTCACTCACTCACTCACACACACACACACACACACACAGAGAGACACACACACATACACTCACTCACTCACTCACACACACACACACACACACACACACACACACACACAGAGAGAGACACACACACATACACACACACACACACACACACACACACACACACACAGAGAGAGACACACACACACACACACACACAGAGAGAGACACACACACACACACACACACACACACAGAGAGACACACACACACACAGATACACACACACACACACACACACACACACACAGAGACACACACATATACACACAAACACACACACACACACAGAGATACACACACACACACACACACACACACACAGAGAGACACACACATATACACACACACACACACAGAGACACACACACACAGAGAGAGACACACACACATGTGCGTATAAGTATACTATATATATATAAACAACATTTATATATCCTATAATTTATGTTTATATATATATATACTTATATTTGTGTGTTTATTGTGAAAATTGAATTTGAAAAAGTAACTAAATTAAAAGAGATTCATGCATATACATTTAACATTATTTGAAAATAATATGTGTCCATGATTGTGTATATGTGTGTATCCAGAGTTGGTAGTGTCTGATTATTTTTGATATGGATTATGTAATCATGTAAATATTTTAATAAATTAGTATTACATTTGCATGTTTACTCTTCTTTGATGTTGGTTAATGGTCACATGACATGCATGCAAATAAAATAAAATAATAAAAAATTTTGTTTATAGTTTTATTTTCATTAGTTCATTTAGAATGAGATTTTTAATGATTTAATGAATTCTCAGCTTTTCAGTGAACTCACAAACCTGCAGTTCCTCGATATAATATAATGTTTAATGCACTTCATGTTGTTAATTACAACAAATGGAACATATTTTCTTTGTATTTATACATCAAGATTATTCGATTTAAATCAATGCGATAAACGAGTTATGTCAGAAGTAATCTAAAACCAGTCTGATTAAATGACCTAAAATAAAAAGTAATGAATTATGTTACTAATTACAATGTTTGTCATGTTCTTTGGAATTAGTGACAGACCCAGCTCTATAACTATATATGTTTATAAAATGGTATATATTTTTAAAAGAATAAATAAATATTAAAAATAATAAAAAAATAATTGTAAAATTATATATATATATATATTTATATATTTTTCTGGAGTGTTTGAAAGCATGAGTCATAAAGCGAGGTGAAAGGCTCAGATGTAAGGAGCTCAGTGTGGTGGTGACTGAAGGGTTAAGGTGCTGGAGGAACGGCTGGTACTCACTGGTACTTACTTGAAAGGCTTCTCCCCGGTGTGTGTGCGGATGTGGTTGTTGAGCGTGGTGGCTCCGGCGAAGGCTCGGCCGCAGTAGCCGCACTTGAAGGGCCGGTCACTGGAGTGTGTGACCACGTGATTGCGGAGCTCGGACGGCTGCGAGAACGACTGCGAGCAGTGACCGCACTGATACGGCCTGAAACACAGAGTGACCCTCATCAGCACCGGCCGTCTCACAGCCCTGTTTACTGCGCTTATATATAGAATTTCATATATTGAATTTTATTTACAAGAATTCTATATGTAGTTATTGTTATATATTACATTATATTTATAAAAAAAATAGTTTTTAGCAAAGAAAATTATTGAAAAATTCTAAACATGTATTTTGGTCAAAGACGTTAGGATGTCTGCATCAAAATACATTTACAAAAGTGATTTCATGTCTATAGAAAGCACATTAAATGTAAGTTAATTATCTTCTTTTAAGGTTTCAAAGAAGTTTTTGGAGGACAAAATCTCAAAATTTGGTTGAAATAATGGTACAGTTATTTAGTGTAACATGTTTATTCTGACCTGTACATATTAATATATATAAAAGATTAAGGGGGCATGTTAAATTTGATTGTGTTTTAAATGAGTAAAACATTCTTACTGACAAATGGGCAAAACCTTGGATAGTGGCACATTTAAGAAAATTAAAATTACAACTTATTAGTATTTGGTGTGAAAGTAATTCGTCTTTTAATGTTTCATAAATTGTAAATGTTTTGTTGTAAATATGCCTGACAAGATTGTTACACTGAATGAGATTTTAGTGGGTCTCTTCTGTAAATCAAGGGAACATGTATGATTTATATTTTTTTGCTCAGAAAAACAAAAACAAAAATGCAATTGAATTAAACAGAAAACTTGGGGGGGGGGGCAACAACAGTTTAAAGCAGTATTACACTTATAGTTTTAATGCTTAAACCCTTTTTCCGTCTTTTATCCATTTATATATATAACATATATATATATGTTAATATTTATTAAATTCTTAAAATTATTCCTTAAATTATATATATATATATATATATATATATATATATATATATATATATATATATATATATATATATATATATATATATATATATATATATGTATATATATATATATATATATATATATATATGTATATATATATATATATATATATATATGTATATATATATATATATATATATATATAATTTTATTTTAAGAGTTTTATATACATATCTATCTTTTTTTCTTTAAGAATTTTTTTTTTAGTGCATGTGCATACTGCTCATATGTTTCAAATAATAACAAGATGTTAATGTGGAAAACTATGATGTTTTTAAATGTTGGGCAATAATGATTTCAAATTAAATGTGAAAACTGTTTCTGAAAAAGAAAACAAAAGCAATAAGAAATGATTATCTGTGTGTACAGCAGAAATGTTCCAGCTCTGATGTCAGTGTTTCCTGATGAAGCTGAGCGAGGGACTGAAGTTTCTCTGTCTGATGCTGAATATCTTCAGATGATGAATGTGTGCGCTGCTTTAACTACAGCAGATGAGAGATTAATGGACACTTATTGTTTATTGCTCCAGCGGCCGGAGCGGGACGGACATAAATAACCCCCCGGACCTCCAACACACACACACACACACACACACTTCCAGACCCTGAGATTCCTCTAATGTCTTATTTGAGTCTTACAGCAGGAGAATATTTCTTCTGCTCGATATGGTAATAAATGGCTCTTTACTCATTAATGAAACGTGTCATCGCTGAGATTGATGTGAGCGAACAAAAAGAAGAAAAACACCTCGAGCTGAGAGCAGCACATCAGCTTTGTTCTGCAATGATGCCGTGATTTATCCTCTCTCAAATGTATATATAAACTAAACATCAATAAATATGTATAAGCCAAAGGCCATAAAGCATCGGCGAGATCATTTCCCACAGATCGTCCCGGATTGCCTCGTTCAGCTAAATTTTATCTGCGCCTCGGGGTCATAAAGTTGGGTATCGACAAAACCTCACATTGACTTCATCCCGCAAACATTTTTCTTCTGTATGAATATTAGTTTATTGAATAAGTGGCATCTGTTTTCCTCTGCATCACGTCTGGACTGGGATTTCGTTGTGACGCGCAGCTGATTTATAGAACTGAACGCAGCACGGAAAATAGAGCTAAGCGAAATATTCCAATACATGCTCGGCCGTGTTTAATTAGGTTTAGAGATGATATTACACGGGAAAATCATCTCTTGTGGAGAACGTTCAGTGCTCAGACTCACAGAGATCAGGACACGTGTCTGAACGATCATAACTCTATTCATCTATATTCAGAAATATTATTGATTTCACTGCACTGAGAATATCAGATGAGAAGAAAACTAGAACGGATCTTCTGTTTCACAGATGAAATGGAGGTTTGAGATAAGAATTAAATTTTTTGACAGCTTTATACTTAAGAACAATATATTTTACAGTTAACTGAAAGAAAAACCATTTTAAAAAAACGCTACATGAAATACAATAAAAATGAACTAGAATAAAATATAATACAAAAAAATATGTACTAAAATAACTAAAAATATATTAAAATATTTCAAAATAACAAAAACTAATAAAAGTGACAAAAACAATTAAACTTTAAAATTAGAAGGAAAATAAAATATAAAAATAAAACATTCAAAATATTAATAAAAACTGTAATATCTCACTGATATTAAAATAAAACTGGTTAAGAATCAAATTTCAAATTAAGAATCAAGTTGAATTTGTGTCAAAATTGTTATTGAACTGAACTGAATCTGAAATGAACTGATTTATGACACTTTTATCTTCTTTATAGTTAACACCTGAATTTCTAATTTAGAATTAAAGAATTGAATTTTGCAACACTGTCTCTATTATTAAACTGAACTGAATGATGAAAATGTTGTCCTCTGCAGAGCTGCTTATAGATATCAATAAAGTTTCAGATTAAGAATCAAAGAACTGAATTTGTTTTATAATTCGTGAATTTTGCCAAATTGACTTCTTGGACTGAACTGAATCAAAATGAAACTGAATTATGACACTCGTCTTCTGTAGAGCTGTATTATAAATGAATTTTAATTTTTGAATTAAGTTAAAAATTGAAGAATCTAATTAGTTTTTATAATTGATCGACTTTGCAGCATTGGTGCTGTTATTGAACTGAACTGAATCAACATGGAATTGAACTGATTGATGACAATTTTGTCTCCTGCAGAGCTGCTTATATTTATGAATAAAGTTTCAATTTAAGAATCGATGGCTGATTTTTCATAGCTGAAACAAATTTGTTTTTATAATTGACGAACTTTGCAATATTGACACTTTTATTGAACTAAATTGAATCAGAATTGATCTAAATAATGACTTCACTGAAACTGAACTGATGCATTTTGCAACATTGTTGCTGTTAATTTCCCGTGAAGCTGCCCTGTAGAGAGCGCTGTAGAATGGAGCGCTGCTTGTTTCGGCGTGCTCTCGTACCTGTCGGGGTTCTGTGTGCACACGTGCATCTGCAGCAGGATCCTCTGCGTGAAGGTCTTGAAGCACTGGCCACACTTCCACAGATGCCAGTCGCTGAAGTCGGAGCTCAGCTGGCTGGTGGACGTGGGGCTGGCCAGCACTCGCTGGTTCTTCCCGCTCATCTGACTCAGGCTGGACTCCACGTGACTCTTGTCCAGCAGAGAGAAGCTCCGAGAGCAGGGCGTCTGAGGGAAGACCATGGAGCGCGGCAGCAGCGAGGAAGACGAGGGTTTGGGACTCTTACTGAAGGGCTGGAGCGAGTCCTGACGAGACATTGCCTCCATGACAGAAGACGGCACGTTCACTGCCACAGAAACAGCAGAAGAACACCCGAGTCAAGCCGAGAAACATGAGTTTCATATTCAACATATTCAAATCTGTGTTAAAGTGTAATGTATTTCTGTGATGCTCCGCTGTATTTTCAGCATCATTCCTCCAGTCTTCAGTGTCACATGATCTTCAGAAATCAGAATAATATGATGATTTACTGCTCAAGAAACATTTCTGATTATTATCAGTGTTGAACACATTCATATTTTTGTGGAAACTGTGATGCATTTTATTTTTCAAGATTCACAGATGAACAAAAAGTTCAAAAGAACAGCATTTATCTGAAAAAGAAAAAATATTTTGTAACATTATAAATGCTATATTAAAGGGGGGGTGAAATGCTCGTTTTCACTCAATCTCCTGTTAATCTTGAGTACCTATAGAGTAGTACTGCATCCTTCATAACTCCAAAAAGTCTTTAGTTTTATTATATTCATAAGAGAAAGATAGTCTGTACCGATTTTTCCCGGAAAAACACGAGCGTCTGGAGGCGTGACGTGTGGGCGGAGCTAAAGAATCACGAGCGCCAGTAGGCTTTTGCGTTGAGAGCGTTTGGAAGCTGTGACATTACCGTGAGGAAAAAAACATCATCCAAAACAAACCATGGCTAACAGTCAGATTCAGCGTATATTTATGATCCAGAATCAGATCCAGAGGCTGAAATTTAACAAGAGCAGCAGCAGCAAAGACGTCTCTATTGTGGTATGTACTGAAACTGTATATATTTGCTTAGCGGTTTTGGAAAATGACTAAGTTCCACTTTGTCGTCTTTTTTTTTTTTTAAGCTGTACATGTGGAAAGTGCAGTTTGATGACAACATCGCATGTTGTTTACTTGATGTGCTTACGCGCCGATAGCTAAGTTAACAACACAGAGATATTTGAAGCAGTTTTACTCACCGCCTGCGGTTCCAACACACGATCGTGACCCTTTTTCGTTGGGACTGCATTATCCTTAAGAAATAAACGATGTGCAAATCCGGCGTCAAACTGGGCTTTGTTTGTAAAACAAGCATCTTCGAAATGCAGGGAACAAACACAAACACTTGCACAACTCCGTTGATGCTCTGTAAAAATAAACTCCATCCACTGGTCCCTTAATGCTGTTTCTCTTTTGGTAATCTGTGCAGGGTTGTCTTGCCCTGGCAACCAAAAACACACTCCTTTTGTGACATTTGGCGACGCTCTCGCTCTGATCAGTGAATGTCTCTGCTCTCAGTGCTCTGCTATACGGGAGCGCGCGCTCTTCCGGCAGAAGTGCCTCAGGACCCATATAAGGAAATTGCACTCCATCTAACGTCACACAGAGCCATACTTGAAAAAAACTTTCCGAAACTTGTGACAAACCAGAAGGAGTATTTTGGGAACAAAAATACTCCTTCAAACGTACAACTTAATTTTTGAAACTTTGTCCATGTTTAGCATGGGAATCCAACTCTTTAACAGTGTAAAAAACTCAGTATGCATGAAATAGCATTTCACCCCCCCTTTAATGTCACTTTTGATCAATTGAATGCGTCCTTGCTGAATAAAAGTGTTCATTTCTTTAAAAAATTAAACTGCTGAAATTTTTTATTATTTAATACATTTAATCCAATAATCACATAGACATAAAGCTGTATATGATAATCGTATATCATTAAAAACACATTTAATAAATATAATGTAAAAATCACTAAACAGCATTAGAGGATCAGCCATAGAGTCAAATCTCGGACAGGGAACCGACGTCTTCAGACGCTTTCAAAGACATTTTATGTTCAGAAACGCTTCCATCGTCAAACCATATTCCACATTCCTCATCACGCGGCACACTGTGTGTATAAACACTGAATAATCCGACTGTAAGACGAGACATGTGAGAGATCTCTGATTCAATAACGCCTGTGCATTCAGTGCAGCATGAAGCTCCAGCCGCTGACCTGAGATCAGACCCAGCGTGGAGAAACACACAGATCTCTGTCCAGCAGATCTGAGTCTTCATCTGTTCAGACTCAAACAGTGTCAATGGCTTTCTGATCGCAGCTTCTCTCTCGCAGTATTTCTCAGCAGCACACATCACACGACACACTTTAGAGCAGCATTGGAAGGAAAGAGCGCTGTCTAAACACATCAGAGCTCATAAAGTCTGTATGCTGTAAACACTGCACTGTCAGATTCGCTCTCAGGTCCCGGAGCAGACGGAGAACATGAACACTGAAGAAACAGCGCTGGGCCATTCCTCTGATTCCAGAGACTGGTTTTGAATAAAAATAATAACACACTGTGTTGCAGAAGTTTCAATGTCAGTACTGAAATAAATAAAAAAATGTGATGCCAGCATTTCCCGCTAACATTTTTAACGGATTCTCAAACAGCTCTGATTGGCCAGCTCAGATATCTCTGTGATTGGCTACTATGATCATCGCCAGTGTCGGGGAAAGTTACTTTTAAAAGTAACGCATTATTCCCTAAAAAAGTAACTAATTACGTTACTTAGTTACTTTTTATGGAAAGTAATGCATTACAGTACTTTTGCGTTACTTTTTTGTTACTTTTTAAATATGAACAGGGCTTTATTGTTTTTAAGATAACTTCTATTTAGAGCAAATGTTAAAGCCAAAACCAAAAAGTATAATGAATAAACCTAAGGCTGAAGGAAAGTAAATTCATGTCTGTAGAGTAAAACACAGGAGAAGAAGGTTCACTCTTCGGCAATAAAAAAATTAAAAACAATGAAGCACAATTGTTAATTTATCTAAAGTCATTTTTGCTAATTAGTATATTTAAACTGGATCATCAAAGGTAAGCAGCAAAGATATTTCTTAATAAAATGCGATTGGATACATTTGTGTTATTTAACATATTTAATTATTACAGGTTTGCGTCATATTCTAAGTTTGCATTTCACTGTTTTAATTCATTTTGATGAATAATAAACCTGTTTTTTTGTTGTCGTCGTTTTTTGCGAGGATGAATTAATGCACATTCACATTTAGTCTAGAACTACACGCCTCTGTACTTCTGATTTCTCCAAATTTGGGGACTGGAGAATTGTCAGTCAATAAATGGGAAAACAAAGAAAACTGGTGTTAATCTTTTGAAAAAGGAACTCAGATATTTTCTTGTAAATGAAAAAGTTATTATGAAAAAAAAAAAATCCTCAAAAAATACTATTCCTATATAACTATATAAAGCATCAGCGTGTCCAGAGGAAATCAGGGATTCACCGATATATAAAATTTTGGCAGATACCGATAACCGATAATTCTCAATCCATGAAAGGTGATAACCGATATTTTGGCCAATAAATCTAAATCCAATTTTTTTATGATTACTAAAAAAGTCTCACCATTAAAAGGCACTAAACACTTCACAAAAATCAAACATAAAGCAACCTTAAAAGTAAATAAAATAAACTGAAGTGCTGCCAGCTTATTTAACGCAAGGAACACATCCTATTTGAGATTAATCAGATAGTTATCCAACATAAACATAACATTACAAATTATATTTGTACAAAAAGATGCAAATGCACAAGTGAACTCAAACTAATTTACATGCTTATAAGAACTTCTGTTGTGCATGCACTATTGGCTCTTTACACAACAACATGCTGAAAAATGGAAACTAATCAAAAATAATTCACAAGATTTTTATTATAATAGTGTTCTCATTATAATGTTTATATAATATATATGACAGTCCAAATTGTAGTTATTAATGCTGTGCACTGAGCTAAATAATCACCAGCAAACTGAAACACTCTATTGACGCTGTATAAGCTTTATCTATATGAGATAAACCAGATTTCTATGCACAAAATATACACAATAATATGGTATCGGCCGATATATCGTGCATCCCTAGTGGAAATAACAAGCATGTGAACTGTTCAGATGAGACTGATGCAGAAGAGTTTCTCTTACGGTTTTCGTCTTGTGCGACGCACTGCAGCGGGATCCCGAAGAAAGACGTGTAGCTGTCATTGTACCAAACCAGGAGCTCTGTTCCTCGAGGAATATCTGCACACGCCCGGTAGAAGATACACGACCTGAAACATAAATGCAATGCTAAGAAAACTATAACTAACTACTTACTAATAAAAGAATATCACTTTACAACTTCAGTAATAAAGGAACATTGAGTTGCTTCATGAAAGCTTATTGTATCACTGTATTAAAGCTCTCTGTATTATGTAGAGTATGATGAGAGAGATGGATTGAGCGAGTGTGATTATCTGCATCTGACACAGCATTCGTTCTTCAGCTCAATCTCATATTCACAATAAAACATTGGTCGGAAAGCCATATCTCTGTCTAACTATCCTTGATCTGTTAAGGGATGATTTCTGGTGACAACACTGATCACTGCATTTGTTAACTGCGTATTACAGGCTGTTGCTGAAAGTATAAAGAACATACTTGTTTACAACCCTGTTTCAGTCTCTTTCAATATAAAAGTATTCACTGCGGACTCACTCAGGAAAACCGTCTACAATCATCAAAGTTGTCTGCGCACACAAAAAGAAAATTACAAATGGTATGTTTTGCTAATATTTTTTTATTTTAAAATTGAGGAATCAGGAATATTATGCTGCAGGAATATTAGGCTGCTGTCACTTTAAGAGCCGCACGGATCCAATTTACTGTTACACACGTATGTATTTTTATTCTCAAGTGTATACCGTATATAAAAAAAACACAAAGGTCTATCATTAAAATATATGTTATTGTTTATTTATGATTAAAAAAAGTATAATAAATTATACAAATAATTAAATATATATTTAGATTTACAAAAGATTAAAAATAAATGTAAAAAATAATAAAGCATATATTATTCTTAGACGAGCAGCTAGCCAGACTAACTCTATTCGTCCTTTAGTCGCTGGATACAGCTCTATTTTCTCTTACAGAGGAAAAAAACCTACAAAAGTTTGACTCTTTGGTCCTGCTGAAATTGCTGAGATCAGTGCATTTTATTAATTCTTTCCACCACGACATCAAAATAAAACAAGAGCCGAGTCCATAAATCAGCAACATCTCATAAGCGAGAGAGAGAGAGAAAACACGTCTCTCAGCTCGGCTTGGCTCAACATAAACACTGCAGCGCTCCAGTGAAGGCAGTGGGACTCAATGAGTCGGCGGGCCGCTGAAAGAGTCTGTTTGGGGAGCGATGGGTGGTCCTGCACGCTCAGACCGAGTAAACCAACACCGGCTCTTACAAGCCTGCCGTCACCTCCAAAACACGCATGAATCTGTGCAGATCAAAGCCCTCCGGCCCCCACGCTGACAGCGATTTAGTGTTGTGGTGGGGTAAGTCATAAAGGACGCCCCCTGCACGGGACATGCCAATAGAGCGAAACCAAACAGCGCCTCGGACTCCATCCATCACCGGCGGCTTTGAAGAGGATTCCATCAAGATATTGAACATCAACATATGATCTGGACCCACACACGCGTGAGACTCGCCCTTCAACACGGACTTACACCAAGAAGATCAGCTCCACATTAAAAACCTCTTCAGCCTGAGCTCTCAGTGTTGGGAACACATCACAATAAAAACAGACACTGTGTAGACTTCTGCTGATTTTATATACAGCTAGTTAGATAAACTACAACCGAATAAAAAACAGAACATTTTTTGAATATATTTTTTTTAATACTTAATTTTTTATATCGTTTTTACTTCATAAGGAGGTTTTTAGGTCAGTTTTGTCTGCACACTAAACAGATCCCTAGACCACAGAGATCTATCAAAATATATATTTTATATTATTTTTTAGATTCAAGAAAAATATTTAAATTATTAATTGAAAAAAAAGACCATTATATATATATAGTTTTGTTTACATTTAAGAAAGATATAAATTTATAAATAATTTTTAAATAAATAAATAAATAAAGGTTTATCAAAATATATATTTTTGGATTTAAAAAAGAAGGAAATAATAAAATAAATAAACATAAACCCAACTGCAAAGGTTATAATTTTTTTTATATTTAAAAAGATAAAAAAGAATAATACAAAAAAAGACAACAAAGATCTATAAAATGTACTGTATCTTTTATCATTTTAATAATATTATATTTAAGAATTTAAAAATAATATTTAAAAATAAATGAATAAAACAGACCATGAGTGTTTACCCAAAAATATCTTTAAAAAAAATTTAAATATTGTAAAAATAATCCAATTAAAATAAAAAATGATTAAGACATTCGGACCTCTTTGGTCTGTTATCTTTTAAGTGTGTGGACACCACTTGCTGATTTTTGTACATCTTGTATATCCAATTTTCTTTACCCTATATGCTGTTAATTATAAATACATCCATGAGCAATAGCTGTAGTATTTGTAGAGTATTACTATACTCCTGTATCTCTGCAGGTTTTGTCAGCTCTCTCTCACTGCCGTGTGGATGTGTTCATCTCTTCAGGCGGTTAGTGCTGGTGTGGGTTGGTTTAGTTAAGTTAGTTAGTTAGTTTCTCTACCTGTACTGCACCACCATCATGTTCTGCTCTCCACAGTGTCTGGCGCAGCGGATGTACCTCATCCAGCTCGACTTACTGGGCTCGTTCCCGTCAAGAAAGTGCTGTAAGGTTCCCTCCTGATCGTAGATCTAGAAGAGAGACATCCACAAACACCGTCAGCACTCACAGTCGTCCTCGTGTCATATGAAGAAAAACAGAAGTGATTCAGATAAATCAACCTGCAGTGGTCGATATTTCAGTCCGTCTGCTGTTTTTAATGACCGATGCCTAGTGATATTTCAAAACTATAAATGTGAAGGTAGTTGTGCAGCATGCTTCATGATCTTTCTGATGTTGTGCAATGGTTGTGCACAAGCTTATTTTAATACAAAATTGATTTTAGTGCAAGACGATCATTTTCACCGCAGAATGCACTTTTGTGAGTTTAAAACCAAATCTTTTTTGCTCAGAACTGTGTCAGGGATCTGAGATCTGTGACGGATGGGATCTGACGGGCTCCTGTTACTCACTGCTCAGTCTCTCCAGACAGCGTTTACGGCTCTGAGCGACAGCTGTAAATAGAGCGGCTGACCGCTGGTGACCCGGCCGACAGCCGCAGTGACCTCCTGCCCTCATTACAGCGAGTGAATCAGGGCCGACAGCCATTACGCTCAGCACTTTATCACAGGAACACGCAGAGGTCTGCAGCGGAGCGCTCTGAGCATGCAAACACATCTCTGGAGGTGATAGTGGCGCTTGTTATCGCTGCAGACGCATTAAAACACACCAGAAACTCTCTCGGCCCAAGCTTCATCTTCTTCATCAGTCACAGATGCAGCGTGCTCTACGTTCAGATGAAACTCTCGAGATGCTTTCTTTTCACAAGTGAAGCATAAAATAACTTCAGTGACAAATTACAGAGCCAACCCACGTTAAACAAGAGCAGAAATAAAATAATTATCCTGGCCCGCGGCCCACCGCCACGACATCATCACCTTCAGCCAATGAGCAAATATTATTCCCAGCAGCTGTATCAGCCTCATCTGGAGATATTTGTGTTTCATGAAAGCATTCAGTCACGCTCAGACTATTTTCTGCTCCAGCACAGAATCAGTCGACGTCTTTTCACTTTTGGAAACGGTTAATAAGTTATTATTCTTCACTAAAACCATTCAAAACCCTGGTTACATAACTATATTTAATGCATTAATAACATAACTGTTCAATATTAGTTTATGTCAGCTCAGGTCAATTAAATAACCTTAATAGATACAAGTTTAGATTTTAATAATGCATTAGGAATTGTTGGAATCAACATTAACTGAGATTAATAAATGTTATTTCACTAATGTGATTAACTAATGTCAACAAATGAAACCGTATTGTAAAGTGTATCAGAACATTCTTTGTTAATTGAAATAAAGTTTAAAAAAATTAAAAAATAGTTTCTGAAAAGAAATTAGAATAAAAAAATAAACAAAATAATACAAAAGTCTAAAATTTCATAAAAAAATATTTATTTTCTCATTTTTATTTAACTAGATGTAGTAAAATAACTAAAACTTAAATAATAAAAAAAAATAACCATATAAAAAATCTAAATAACCCTAAGAAAAAATACAAAAAACACTAAAACTTAAAAAAAAAAAAAAATATATATATATATATATATATATATATATATATATATATATATATATATATATATATATATATATATATATATATATATATATATATATGTGTGTGTGTGTGTGTGTGTGTGTGTGTGTGTATAATAATCATACATTTTATTTGTATTGCATCTTTCTCATACTCACTTTTCAAAAAATAAAATAAAAAATATATATAAAAATAAAAGTATAATAAAAAAATGAATTATAAAAAAAAACATTAATAATAAAACTATTAACAAAAACTACAATAGTATGTCATTGATAATAAAACAACACTGCTGTAGACTGTATTTAAAGGGACAGTACACTTAAAGAAACTATGACATTCTGGTTTAAAGTCCCAATACCTTCCACAGTATGCTCAAAAAATACAATGGAAGTCAATGGCTACCATCATCTGTTTGGTTCCCAACATGCTTCAAAATATCTTCTTTTGTGTTCAGCAGAAGAAAGAAAGAAACACAAGCAGGTTTGGAACGACACGAGAGAGAATGTGTGACTATCGCTTTAAATGTGATCTTCCTCCATAACTCAAGCTCTCCTCACTGTGTCCTGCGAGACGTCCAGAAACACATGCTGACACACTTTACACGAGCTCCAGGATAATTCACCGCACAGGTACAGTGTTTAGTTTCTAAATGTCACATTACTCGCGTCACGCTCTCGGCATCATGACAGCAGCTCTAACAAGACACGCTATTTATTGGGCGAGACTCACGTGTGTCAGCGCAGAGATGTTTGAGTTGGACACGCCGACGGTCAAACATCACCAAACAGAACTATTCGCTCGATTTATAGCTGGTAAATATGGCTGATAATGGGCAATATCGACGAGAGACGTGTGTACAATATTCTTTAGAAAAGCATTCCAGACTCAGGGTGGGAAAAGCGGGCGTAATAATTCTGCAGCGCTCTGACAGACCAAAGAAAGAAGCGAAGGAACGGACCGAATAAACCGGTGTTTACATCAGAGCAGCAGCTTCATCTGATTTATCCCTCATATACATACATACATATCAGAGCTGAGCATTTAACACGTTCATGAGGTGCGATTAATTATAGAAATAATAACATGTTCAAATGTATTTAACGTGGCACCTCGTCTGTCATCTCACACTGTCTGAAGAGTCTATTAGAATGAAGCTAAAATTCAATTTTCAAATTTATTTCTTAAGCTCCTTATGTTAAAGGGATCGTATGATGCGATTTAATTTGTTCCTTTCTCTTTGGAGTGTAACAAGCTCTTGCTGCATAAAGAAGATCTGTGAAGTCTCTTCTTTATCAAAGTTAAGACTCTGCCACGCCCCCTAAAACACCTGGTTTGAACACGCCCCCACATGTCTACATCACTATGTGGAAATCACGACGTCCTCTTTCAGCTTGAACTGATTGTAAAACTAAGCACATTATTAACTGTCTTTACATTTATTTTGAAAGATGAAGCTGGTGATTGTGGAAAGGGGCGTTATATTTCCGACGAGTGCTTGCAGTGTCCGGCCAATCACAATGCACTGGGGTCAGCTGGCCAATCAGAGCCGACTGTGCTTGTCAGAAGGAGGGGCTTTGTAGAAAACAAGGTGTTTGAGAGAGGCGGGGCTTAGAGGACCTACAGTAATGTACAGTATTTGAACAATAATGTGTTTTTGGACATTAAAGCATGTCAACATATTCTGTTACACCAAATACACAAAATAATGATCTTTGACAAGCATCATATGATCCCTTTAATAATGTCAAGTCATCGCTTCTCTCATTTAACGTTATAATTAATTTGAATGATATTTCAGGGGTCATTTCACAGCTGCAATTGGTGTGTGATTAATTTGCAATTCTTTAATTAAGTTATAATTTTAAAAAGAAAAAGTTACAATTAAAAATATTGTTTTATATATATATATATATATATGTGTGTGTGTGTGTCTGTGTGTATCTATATATAAAGAAGATGTGTGTTTCTCTAATGAATTACACCTGGACTATCATTATCTCTGTTTTATATCTCTGTCATTTAAAGAGTTTAATTTGCTCCTAATTGACTGAATAAATGTCTGCCATCAGGTGTTTAACGCGACAGACGTCCATCCATCAGCGCTGTGAGCGTAATAACACGTCAATAAAAGGTCAGACAGACTTCATCAAACGCTGGACCGTCTGTAATGAGCGCGGCGTGTGATCTGTTTCGCTCATATTAAACTAATAGATGATCTAACAGGGGAAATATGAATCTGTGGAGCTACCGAGCAGCAATAACACTCGGCCGAACCCAGGCGCTGATTCATTCTCCATTAGCAGTGATTTCTGACACACTCCAGAGAATCATTCAGCCGCGCTCACAGCAGATCTCAGCTCACGTGTTTACATTCTACACGCTCCAGCCTTTCATTCCCTGCTCTCACACTCACACACACACACACACACACCGTCTGCTTTAATCCAGAGCAATGTTTCCTGTAGAAGCGGACGTCCCACAGAAGCAGGAACAGTGAAATCTCAGTCACATCTCTGTGTCACGTCCATCTCAAAGCAAGACTTTCACATCAGCTCTCAGACGATTCCGTGTGAAAAAATGAAAACACATAAAAAAGGTAGAGAAGCACATCTTAACGGAGCGTGTTAGAAGCTTTTGTACCTGTTTTTCTGAGAGCGTGAGAAGTTTAACTTTATGCAAATCTGTGGAAGCTGTCTTCTGCCACGCAATAAAAATATTAAAAAGATAATCACAATTGTGAAGTTATTTCTAGGACGAGTTTATATCTCATATTTCCACGTTAGAAACTTGGGTGGGTTTACTTTTTGCAATTTTGTCTTTTTTCTCTTAAATCATGAGTTTACATCTCAAAATTCTGCATTTATTGTTGTTTGCGTCACAGAATAAAAAGATAAAAAATAAAAAAATATGTTCTTAGAATTTATAAATGTATATCTCATCGTTTTGAGTTCACAGCTCAACAGATTACTTTTCTCTCTTAATTATGAGTTTGTATTTCACAATTTCAGCTTTTTCGCTCACAATTCTGGCTTTTTTTTTGACACAGTTTGAGTTTATATTGTGCAGCTTTGCCTTTTTTCTCTGAATTGAGTTTAAATCTCACAATTTTGCTTTTTTTCAGTCAAAGATTAAAAATACAAAAAAAGTTCATTTTGACTTTCTATCTCACATTTCTGACTTTTCTAAGTTTACTTTTATCAAAAATTTTCTCCAGATTTTTTTCTCACAATAGTGACTTTTTTTCTGTTTTTTTTTTATCATCTTTTTTAATAACTATTAAAAACAGTACTTTTGACTTCTGTATTCCTCAGTCCTCACATCAATTTATATCTCAGTTCTGACTTTTATTATACAGAAATACATCAGTATTGTGAGATATAAAGTCACAATGACCTTTTTATTTTTTATCTTTAGAAATAAGCTTCCCTAAGACACTTACATTGTTTAAGCCTGTTTCTGTCAAACAATTTTAAAAAAGCGTAACTTTGACTTCTTGGCTCACAATTCTGACTCATCTCAGCTTTTACTTTTTTTCTCAAAATTACGAGTTTATTCCTTTTTTTTAATTCTGAGTTTATATTGAAAAATGTCAGAATAATGAAATACAAACTGAATTTAAAATGTCACAATACCCTTTTAAGTAATCTTCCAATCATATCTGTCCATGTCTATATTTAGAGAGCTGATAAGTAATGATCCATCTGCTCTCTCTCTCTCTCTCTCTCTCTCTCTCTGTCTCTCTCTCTCTCTCTCTCTCTCTCTCTCCCTCTCTCTCTCTCTCTGTCTCTCTCTCTCTCTCTCCCTCTCTCTCTCTCTCTGTCTCTCTCTCTCTCTGTCTCTCTCTGTCTCTCTCTCTCTCTCTCTCTCTCTCTCTCCCTCTCTCTCTCTCTCTGTCTCTCTCTCTCTCTCCCACTCTCTCTCTCTCTCTCTCTCTCTCTCTCTCTCTGCTGGTATCAGAGGTGAAGCTGCTAACCTTATTTAGTGTGTTGGGGTTTTCTCACCCGCTCCTCTTTGTGTTCGACACATCAGGTTGTTTGCACACACACACACTCACACACACACACACACACACACACGTTTGTTTTTGTGTAAAGTGTGTTCATCCCATAGGTGTAATGGTTTTTATACTGTAGAAACTGTATATTCTATGGCCCTTCACCAACCCTACACCTAACCCTAACCCTCACAGGAAACTTTGTGCATTTTTACTTTCTCAAAAAAACTCATTCTGTATGATTTATAAGTGTTTTGAAAAATGGGGACATGGGTTATGTCCTCATAAGTCACCCTCTCCTTGTAATACCTGTGTCATACCCATGTCATTATACAGAGTTGTGTCCTGATATGATACACACACACACACACACTCACCTCCCATAAGTGTCTTGTGTTTCGCACGGATCCCGACTGCACCTTGTCCAGCGGCAGCGGGACGCCCTGGAAGGGCCCGATCCAGGTGCCCTGTGGGATACGCTGGGACGCACAGATGCCGTATCCCAGACCCGGGACAGTGCTGGTGCACAGACACACCTCACGAGGAAGATCCCTCAGCCAGTCCGGGACGTCTGGAGGAGCAGCGGTCACCGAGGAGCTGCTGGTCCCCACCAGCCTCCGCAGCGAGTGCAGGGGTCCGTGCATGGGGCACTCTCCGTTACGGTTGTCCGCACACATGTCACAGCCTGAGGGACGGCACAGCGAGAGGAACGCTTATTTACCAACACACAGATGGGACCCCGAACGGCCCCCAAGATCCCCTTCACTGAGTCACACACAAACTGAACACATTTCTGTATCTGTGCTGAAAACGATTGTGTAGGTACAGGCTGAAGAACAACTTTAAACCTAAAGCAGGGAAACAACTAATGCATTCTTCATTCTTAAACAGCTCAATAATTTCACAAGATTAATCACTCAAAAATGTGCTTATGTTTGTGTTGTGCTTTTGACTTTAAATTATTGACTTGAAAACATGTGCATTTTAATTTAAATGATTTACTTTAAAAGATGGGAAAAAATATGTGCTTTTGAATTTAAGTTATGCAACAAAAAAGTGCATTTGACTTTAGATGATTGATTTTAAATGACGCAGAAATATTTTGTGCGTTTGACTTGAAATTATTTATTTTTAAATTATGCAAAAAGAAAAAAAGATTTTTGTGCATTTGAACTTAAGTTATGCAAAAAAAAGCAGTTGACTTTAAATGACTGACTTTAAATTATGCAAAAATATTTTGTGCATTTGATTTGAAATACAAAACTAAATATGCTTAAGTGGTTGACTTAAAATTTGCACGACTAAGAAAAGAGTAACAAATTATAAGTTTAAATAGATATGAGTGATATTTGTGATTTTTGAACGCGTGCAGCTCATTAAAGTGATCTGCAGAAATAAAACGCAATGTGCATCATCTTCTAAACTGAGCGTAGTTGCGATGCAAGCGCTATTTAGTCTCGAGTCGTGTTTCGTTTATTTTGTACTGTGCATCAGAATATTTTCATCGCGTTGTGCATCTGAAATTCGCAGTACATGTGTTGTTGTGTAAAGCGCTTTCTAAATGAGCTGCACTGCTCTGAAATATGGGCTGAGGATCGCGCATGTAGATAAAGAAGTGTCGGATCCCCCGGAGACACACATGTCCCGTGTTGGGATGATGAATGTGGGCCGATGGAGCAGATCGATCAGTGATCCGGACTCACTCCACAAAACTATACAGCAATTAATTGTGTGTTGTCCTCTCATCCCTCATGTGCTGCTGCATTCATCGATGAAGATCTGCTGATCACCAGAAGCTTTCACATCACACTCATACAGTATTCCCTCCGTGCATGAGAGAGCTTATTTAATTATCCAGAAAATAATAAGAGCTTTATTATCGGAAAGCGAGAGGAAACATAACGGGACAAAATCTACTTCGCAATTAATAAAGATTCAGAAGAATTCAGAGTCGAAATGATTTCAGTTGTTGACATCGACAATCAATGTAGCCTAATTATCATGCATTTGATTTTTAATTACAAATATTAAAGACATCTCGGTTTTTTAAGCCAATTTAAATAAACAAATGAGCTAAAAATAATTATGTTCGTTGAATATGCATTTTAAAATAAAGCCAAAATTAAAACGAGTAAAATTTAATTTCTAGCTACTATTTGTTCATTTCTAAATAAATAATTTCAGGATATTCGATCCGGCTCGTTGATAATTCCTCAGTGATCTGGTTTAAGAACAAAACACTCAACTCAGCACGTCTGAGAACAAATATAGAGTAAATAGAGTATAATCACAATTTTTGGCCCATTACAAAATTACTAACAAGAAGCAGTTTTAAGAGGATTATCTAGCAGAAGTAATATTGCAATTTTATCATAAAACTAAATTATTAACTTAAGTAGGCTACAGAATTTATTTAAATATATTTTCCAATTACTTCATTACGTAACAAAACGTAAATTGATTTTTTTTCTCAGTAACTAATAATAATTAATAGTAATCGACAGAAACACGTTTGTAATAAAGCGCTCGTTTTGGCTAACACTCCCCAAAAACTAAAGTGTGTTTGAGAACCATCTCTCGCTCTTGAGTTGACTATAAAGTTATTTTGAGTAAAAAAAAAACTATATAGCCTGTCAGATATTTATTGGTGTTTGATCACAGCTTCTTCAGATGCTGTTTGGGTTCTTCAAAGCAACAGAACCCTGATGTTTTATTTAAAAATAAATACATAAATAAATAAACACTGGAGAATAAAAAGTTCCCATGTGAGCCATTTCCCCCATATCTTCATTTTAAGTGTGTGTGTGTGTGTGTGTGTTATGGAAGAGCATGAATCTACACACGGTTGTTGAGCTCTCCGTTGTGGTTGTTGATCGGGATGATCTCCATCCGCTGCTGTCCGTACAGATAATAGTCCAGCTCCTCGGAGCTCAGCTTCAGTCGCGAGCCTTTATCATTCTTAAAGTTGGACGACAAACAAAGTTCTTTGGCTTGAGAAGATCCTCCGGCGGTGTCGGAGCTCAGCGGGTGTCCGAGCAGCGTGATGTGACCCGCGGGAGACGCGCTGGAGCTGGAGGAGCTGGAGGAGATCAGGCTGGGTCTCTGCGGGCGGAGGGTCTCCAGCGGCACCGGAGGCGGAAGAGAAGCGGCTTTCAGCGCGCTGTTCTGCGGGAAGAGCTGCTGCCAGTGCTGGATGTAAGTCGGGTCCACTTTGAGGAAAGCAGACCCGCTCGGCTCGCCCGGCTTCAGCATGTCCGACTGTAACAGCAGCACAGATGATGGATGATGATGGTGGTGGTGGACTTTCATGTGCTCTCCAGAAAAGAATCGCTGGTTAACTTAACTAGTCAGGCCGCCGCGCGCGTCTAAACACACTACAACACAGAAGCCGAAGCGCTCCGGTGTCCTGCGCTCGCGACGCATGGTTCAAGCGCTCACGAGAGAAACACACTTACCCTGTCAGAGGAGTCCAGGCGGTGGCTCTCGGACACTCACACCATCACTGCACTGACCGCGAGCTGTGCTCGAACCCCGTCAGCGCGAGCGTCCTCCCACTCTCACGCGCATCGCGCTCCCGCACGAGCACGTGCCTCTGGACAGACAGATACAAAAATGATGCTGAGCATCTGTCTCGCGCTTAGTCTTCATTTAGCATGACTTTTTAAGTTGTGGATCATGCATTAGATTAGATTGGGGTGGGGGGGGGGGGGGGTAATAGTTTGGTAGTTGTAAAGATGCTAGAATCGTTAATTATTGTCAGAACGGTATATTTGAGTTTGCATGATAATTAATGACTCTATCAATCAGGCATTTGATAATTGTATTATTTCTTTAAGTCGCGCGCTTGACGCAGCTGATAAGAGCGCGTGACCAGCTCTCAGTCTCCTTCCAGACGCTTGAGAAAGTTTGGAAAGCGCCCTGTTTCTGAATGTAGGGCATTTTACAGCAGAGGAGGGGTGCATGTTTTGACTGGCAACTTTCTGACAGCCCCATTCGTCATCCAGAGGTCTCTACAGAGTGATAACGAACCAAAACACAAACATAATCGTCTGAAAATGAATTCTTGTCTACAAATGCATGTCACCCCTAAAGAATGTGAGCAAGAACAACGCGCAGATTTATTGTTCCTTAGATTTTTAAATCTAATTTATTTGTGGTCCTTGTGCAATTATCATTAAAATGATAATTCTATTTTAATTCATTAAATAATTATTATTATTTAGATAATAACATTGATGCATGTGGAAGCGTAAAACCATTTATAGTTGTCACACCAGCTCTTATGACAGCGTATCGGTGTTTTTATTCATTGATAAATGAGCGGTGAAATAAAGTGCACTCGAGGGGCAGAAGAGATCAATACATTAACTGCCCAAATATATCATTTTCTGTGCCAAAACCCGGATTATTAAAGCTGTGTAAACTTGGGCTTCCTTTGTATATTTCCAGCGCGTGAAAACAGTGTTTAGGTGTGTCTTTCATTAACATGGACTGCTGTTTGACATTCACTTAGACCCTTTGCATTTCTTGTTAATTAATTCTGCTTATGGCTGAAAGACAAATGAACGGCTGTGTTTGACAGGAGTCCGATAGAGAATTCAGCCACCAGCGCCTCTCCTCTTATTATAGTTTTAGGGTCACGGGTTGCTGACTATATAATTCATTAATATAGACGTATATTCAGATGGGAGTTAATGCTCGTCCTGTTGTTGCAACACAGATTTATAATAAATTGCCTGGTAATAACCCACTGCAAAAGAGAGAGATTTATAGAAGTGCCTCGAGTGTGTTTTACACCAGTCTATTAATGATGTAAAAGCGCTTTTACTGTTGATCCATGAACAAACTCTTCTTGTGTAGTGAACTCATTCATATCTCACATTTCCAGCTCGGGTTTGGTTCTTTAAATACTTCTGTGCTGTTTTCACAAACCTTTGAGAGTGTAGCCCATTCACAATAATCTATAAATAGTATTACATTTAATCTAAACGCATTCGAATATTGACTTTTGAATATTGAATATTGAGATAATTGTAGCGAGACAGAATCAAGGGTTTACAGTCTTTACCGTGTATTCAACGTCATAGATCACGTCATTTTCATAAATCAAAACGTTTTAATGCAGTCTGTCTACTGAAAGATACACAGTATAATCTACTGAACGCAGAAATTAAATAATCACTTCAGTCTGTTGAAGATTGAAATGTGTCGCTGTCATTCTGTCAAACAGGACACAGAGGGCGCACGAGAGCCTCTCAAAATCACCCAGGCGCGCTCACAAACTCTTATAATCACTTACATTATTATTATTTCACATAAAATGTATGAATGCTGTACTTGCATGCTTCAATCGCGAGTTTACTTGTTTAGTTTGATTAAAGCATAGATGTCTTGAGATATCAGTTGCTATATGTTTTTTGTGTTCAAACAGAATGTTTGTTCAAAGTTATCTGGTCTTTAATAATGTGAGCACAAGAATATTATTTCATGCTTACTGAAACATTTTAGATGTATGTTAGTCTTTAAGTGTTGCTACAAATCATTCAAATCTAACATTCTCTAACAAACGTTCAATTTTCTCAATAACCAATTCACATAACCTTATGATTTCTGGAAACACTCATAACTTAATGAGGACAGTAGCGACACATTCTTAGAGCATATTTTGGTTAGTCTCATTTAGACCTCCTGAGATGGTTTGCACCACATCAGCGCTGGCAGGAGCAGTGAACACATGAAGACGCTGGATGTGAAGCTCATCTGAAGATGCCATCATGCTCTTTCTCCTTCTGTCGCTCTCAATCCAGCTCCGCTCAGTGACCGCTCTGCTCTCTTTGAGTCTTCAGAGTCACTGTAACACGTCCTGACAGAACTGAAGATCACAGTCAACATGAAACACGCTCAATTATATTTCCAAAAACACACCTGGACTCCCAGGAGCAGATCAGCTATTTATAAAAAACTGCCATATGTGAATTCATCAACATCTTTCTTCAAGCTGTTGAATTCTCTTTCAGGATCTCTGTAAGGAAAAAAGGTGACTATAAAGCAGAAGACTGAATGTGTGTGTGTGTGTATATATATATATATATATATATATATATATATATATATATATATATAGGTTCCAAAAGGGTGTTTTCACAATGACGCCATTGAAAGCCACTTTTAAAGAACCTTGCAGTGATCGGTTCATAAAAGAACCATTTTTCCTTAGTGCAAATAACATTTGAACAATCTTAAGAACCTTTAGATCAATGGAAAGATTAGATGGATGTTTACACTTCTTCATGAAACCACTGTTTGCCAGTGTGCATGAGCAAGTAGTATATAGTAAGTATATATAAGTAGTATATATCTTTAACCATTTTTTTTTTTTTAGTATCTTCCTCATTATATCCATAACTGATCTGAGACCTGCTGAAGTAACATGTAAAATACCAACATCTGAGCGTCTGGTAGAGGCTGTGAAACCCCAGCGCTGAATGACTAAAAGCAGGTCTGGGCCGATGATTAGACCAGCCATCAGTGCAGAAGTCATTACGGCCAGCTCTCCAGGGTCAGGTCTTCTGAGATGAGGTTTGTGCTTTACATGGCAGCTACCAGCGAGTGTAATGAAGCGTGCACTTGACCTGATCAAGGGACCCTCGGATCATGTGGAAACACTGCAGGACACACCAGTTTAGAACAGGATTCATATGGCACCAGATATAAATACAATGAAGGATTTCACTAATCTACACTCTTACAAAGAACGCTTCCAGTTTTCACAGTGATGCTATAGAACAATATATATGTTTCTGTCTCTTTAAAATAAAGCTTCTTTATTGTCAGAAGCTTAAAAATCCATGGAGCCCTTAAAGGTTCTTCATAGCGGAAAAATGTTCTTTAGATTATTAAACGTTATTAAACCTTGTTTCCATTATAATGAACATTGTTGGCAATGTAAAGGTTCCACTGATGTTAAACGTTCCTCAAGGAATCATTAAAGCCAATGAAGGACCTTTGTTAATAAGCGTGTCCAGTTTCTCTTGTGTTGGTGTCAGTAAACATCTGAAACATTATTATTTAGGTTACTCCAAATGTTTTTAACAGTCAAACCAAAATCAGTTGCACAGCCCAGTTTAAGGTGGTAGCTGTGGTTGGTAGTTAGCTGCTAGACTAGGTTTAGGTTTAGACCAGGGATCCTGTTCCATATCACCAGTTTAAACTGGACTGTTCAACAGGACAGCCAACCTCTGGCCTCACTATGAAAACGATTTTCCAAATATATAACACAGATTATTGGAGAGTTTTACACACTTTTTCTGCTTTAATTCAATGCTTAATATGTCTTTCTTTGTGAAATGTAAAATGTTGGAGTCCTAATGTCTCTGTACCGTTATTTCCAGTTTATTTACATTTCTCCGTTGTTCTGTACACTGATGAATGCCGTGCTTTATGAATCGATGTGTATTGTAGATTAATATGTGTAGATGACGTAGCACGGGGTTCTTGATCAACTGCTCAGACGGTGACGCGCGCGGGAGGCGGAGCGTCATACAGGAAGACGCGCGCGTCACGGTACCGCAGACTCTCTTCAGTCAATCCGCGCTCGCATCATATCAGAGATGTGCACACATCGCGTCTGGCGCGTCTTCGCTCTCCTCTATCTGCCGTTTTTGGGAAGCGCCATTGATTTTAAAACGCGGACGGGACCGCGAGTGACGGACAAGGTGAGACGCGCGTCCTGCAGCATTTCATGCGAACCGACGCGTCGCGTTTATCGCTGCGAAACGATCTTGCAGCCACATCTGCATGATGTAAACCTGCGGCGTAGCGGTAGTGTTTTGTCTTTTAAAGCGTTGAAAGATCGTGCGCATGCGTGTCCGTAAATGCATCTGTAGTTCATTCCATCTCGCCTTGACGCGACGCGCGCGCTTCATATCTGGACTGCGTCACATTCCACTGTATGAAGCTTTACAGAAACACACAGCAATGCAGCACCATGAACGAATACGCTGATTATGTTAGTTATAAGAGTATAATACACATTTAAAAAAAATCACGTTTCTATTCACGTTTTATATTTTTAATATATATATATATATATATATATATATATATATATATATATATATATATATATATATATATATATATATATATATATATATGTAGGCTATATATAAAACTACATAAAAGATTTGTTAATACAAATGCTGTAATTCTCAATAATGCTTGAGAAAACCCAGCCTGAAAGTTTGAAGCCGTTTTAAAAGCTTGAAGTTTGAACATTTAGATAGATAAATTAGATGATGATGATACCACGTTGCTATTATTTAATTAATTGGTGACATGATTTAACAAGTTGTTGCATGTTTTTAACACAAATAACATGTTTTAGCATGATTAGCATATTGTTAGCATGATAAACATGTTTTATCATGATTAACATATTGTTTACATGTTGTTATCACGTTCCAAGCATATTTGTAACATGACTAACATGTTTCTAGGTTGTCAAAACTTGACTTGACTAGCATGTTGCTAGCTTGATTGGCGTGTTGTTAGCCTGTTGCTAGCATGTTTTTAATAATAAGCATTTGTTAACATGTTTAGCATGGTTTGCATGTTGTCAGCATGATTACATTTTAGCATTTTGTTAAAATATTTAGCATGTTGTTGAAATGTTTCTAACATTAGCATTTTGCTAGTATGTTTTTAACATGATTACCATGTTTCTAGCATGATTAGCATGTTTCAGCATGTGATTAGGATGGTTATAAAACAACTAACATGCTGCAAGCATGTTTCTACATTAGTGTGATGTTACCATATTGTAAACTTGATTAGCATATTGTTGACCTGTTTGTGCATGACTAGCTTGTTTCTAGCATGATTGACATGTTGTTAACATAATTAGTATGTTGATAGCATGATTACCATGTCACTAGTATGTTGTTAGCCCATTGCTAGCATACATTTTCCTAACATGTTTCTAGCATGATTTAACATATTGTTAGCATGATTAGCATGTTGCTAGAATGAGTTTGTACATTGATAGCATGTCCTAGTATTGGCTCATCTGAAAATTCCATCAATGCAAGTCTATGGGATTTTTATGATTTTTAATCTTCATCTTCATTTTTATAAAAACCATCAGTCCTTAGAAAAGAGCAAGCATGCTAAGTGAAAGCACACTTTCTCAAGTCAACCTAATTTATATATTATTTAGTTATTTACTATTAGCATAGATATAAATACCCCTGGTTTGTGCGAGGTGCAGGTGTTTTTTGACATCACTGTCGGAGGACATGAGGTTGGCAGGATCGTGATCGGTCTGTTCGGAGAGGTCGCTCCGCTGACCGTGCAGAACTTCATGGCTCTTGCCACAGGAGAGGTAACACTCAACATACACATGACACAAATCAGAAAACACAATACCTGACAGCAGATCCTCTCTTCAGAAGGGTTATGGGTACAAAGGCAGCAAGTTCCATCGGGTTATCAAGGACTTCATGATCCAAGGAGGAGACTTCTCTGTTGGAGACGGAATGGGAGGTGAGGAGAAGAAAGAGAATTAGCTGATTTACTCATCTATTACTGAGCATTCTGACTTCCTTTCTTCTCTGGAACACAAGAAATGTTCATGTTACTCGTTTGAAACATACCAATAAAACTTTACTTGATGTACAAAAACAACTAAAACTAATAACACAAAATTGATCAAACTTAGTTCTCACTCAAGACGATGTCAAACCTGACGTGATGCACATCAGAATCAGAACCGTCTCCTCTCCTGCAGAGACTCTGATGCCCAGGTCTTGTGTCCTGCAGGTAAAAGTATCTACGGAAGCACGTTTGCTGACGAGACCTTCAGGCTCAAGCATCTGGGCACTGGTTGGGTCAGCATGGCGAACGCCGGACCCAACACCAACGGCTCGCAGTTCTTCATCACCTTAGCCAGAGCGCCGTGGCTGGACGGAAAACACGTGGTCTTTGGCAAAGTCTTGGAGGGGATGGTATGAGAAAAAACACACATTACATCTGTTTCCTACTACACACACAAAGACTAGAAATTTATTTCTGAAGCGCTTTATTGAGTACAGAATGTTTCAAAGCAGCTTCACCATACACTGAGTATTAAACATAAATCTAATCAGACAGCACTAAGCCTATAGCATACAGGTCAAGGACGAGACGTCCCAATTCAATTAAATTTAGTGATTTTATTTCAAATTAACAGTGCTGTCAAATCGATTAATCGCGATTAATCGCATCCAAAATAAACGTTTGTTTACATAATATATCTGTTTGTACCTTACTATACTTTTTTATATATAATATAAATTATTTATAATTATGAATATATACACATACATATAAAGTACAAACACATATATTATGTAAACACAAACTTATTTTGGATGCGATTAATTGCGATTAATCAATTTGACAGAACTAAAAATGTAATATTAAATACTTATTAAATGCCAGTCAAGTGTATGCTTTAAATAACTTTTGTGAAAATATGACAACCCTATTCGGTGTAACAGATATATTTATGTAAAAATGAAACAACATACTTATTATGACATGTAAACCTTTGTATAAACAAATAAGCGAACTAAATTTGACTATATAGTAAGTGATTAAAAACTTTTTGCTGATAAATGAGTAAAGCCTAGTGGATTGCAGGAAAGATTGGAGCTGATCTGTGATCCTTTAATAGTCTTTTAATCTCTTTAATGATTCTAAATATTCTTGACAAGATTTTTTGTTATATGAATTATTTCACTAAATGACATTTTCGGGGGCGACTTCAGTAAATCATGATAAAAATGTATGATAGTCATAAATTTTTACTCAATCAAACAGGACACTTTAAAATTTCAAGCTGTTCAAATTTCTATTTATTTTATGGTTGAAATCCCCTTTATGTCTTTCACCCATAAATATGGATTCATACCAATAAAACAGATTTTTTAATGGGTTAAAGTAGTAGAAATAGCACTTTAACTCTTTCCCCGCCATTGACAAGTTTTTATGGCTTTTCATGTTTTCACTGTTATACACTTGGGGGCGCTATTACACATCTTCTGAACGAGAACATAACTTCCCGAACAAAAACACACGTGAACAGGAGGTAGAGAAGGATGTCAATGTTGCAAAGTTCTTCAGTTATGAAATGAATAGAATTTTAGCTGTAAAGCTGCTCTAAAAATGCAAAAGTGTCAGTATTTTTAATCAGTGTTTGCTGTTGATTAAAATTTTAGTTCGATATTTAGTAGTTAAAGGAGTAGTTCACTTCCAGAATAAAATCCTAACTTACCCTCATGTCTTCTGAGATGTTCAAGTCTATCTTCAGTCACAAGGAAATTAAAGTTTTTGAGGAAAACGTTCCAGGGTTTTTCTCCATATAATGGACTTCAATGAGGACCAAATCACAGTTTCAGTGCAGCTTCAAAGAGCTCTACAGGATCCCAGCCGAGGAATAAGAGTCTTATCTAGAGAAACCATCTCTCATTTACTGAAAAACAGTAAACTTTTATATAGTTTATTTTTTAAGCTGCACTGAAACTGTTATTTGGTCTCCATTGAAGTCCATTATATGGAGAAAAACCCTGGAATGTTTTCCTCTAAAAACCTTCATTTTTTGTGACTGGTGACTGATTCTGGAAGTGAACTAGTCCTTTAAAAGTTGACTGATTGAATATTGACTGTTTACTATAATTACAGCAGAACTGAATTCCGCTTGCATCACTGATTCACTGTTTTCTTGTCTAGAACTGTGAATGTGTACTGTATAAAGCGCTGTAGGTTTGACTCAAAGGTCTAAAGCAGCGTGTTCTTCATTGGTCTTCAGGCCGTGGTCCACACCATCGAGCTCCAGGACACTAACGATCGTAACCTGCCCTACACCGAGTGTGTGATCGTCAACAGCGGCAAGATCAAGCTCAAAGAGCCCTTCGTTGTGGAAGTGGAGGGATGGTGAACCCTTCTTCATCGTCTTCATCATATAATCATACGACTATACATTCTGTGACTGTTCCTCCATCGTATCATCGTTCGACTCTCCTCCCACTATGCAGGCACTATATATGGAGTCATATGTGTGTTCTCCATCATGCTGTAGGACGCTCTACTGCAGAAATCAACCACACACGCGTTTATTACCATCCTCTGAGTGCCATAAGACACACATACTTGAATTTGAAATCTCCATTATTAGAATTATGACGAGTAGAGACACAATTAAGTTATTAGAATAATCTTTTATTTATTGAGAAAAGATGTAAATACACTTCATTTTGACTTTTTGCCTTCATAATTAGCAACTAAATCAACCACTGAGAAGATTTTCATGACTGTTTCAATGGATTTTGATAATTAATTGTATACTGTCTGAAAGAACATTTCATAATCAACCATATCATTTAAATTAGTTATGGCTTTGCTAAACACAAATCTGTATTTGTAAATGATGTATTTCAGAATGAAACTAAATATTCACTGAGCAAGCACTTCATTAAGATTTCATGTTGACTTTTTATGATTAATAAAACACTCTGAATAAAATACTTTTCTCCAGAATATGTTTTCCGTCCTTTTATTTCTGTGCTAAAACATCATAACAGCTGATTGTTTTATAACCTGATTGTTGAAGATAAATTTAAGACTTTTGAAATAACAATTAAGAAAATTCAAGAAATAAATTAAAGAGAACACGATAAATATGTTATATGTTCTCTAAACGTAAATATCTACACAATGAGCAACGCTTTATATATTCAGTATTGAGAATCTATTAGTTTTTTGTTAATATTTAAAATAATTTTTTATTTTAATTCAAAATGCAAGTTTTCGTAAAGATTTTGTAATATTAATAATAATAAATGGTGAACAGTTTTTTATATTATTTTTAATCAGTTTTTGTTATAAATGGGAAATGTTGCGTTAGCAAGTAGTGGGCTAAATGAAGTAATTTTTATATTTTATTTTAAAAGTAAAAAAAAAAAAAAGTGACCTGATATATTCTCATTAAGGAAACTTCTACTGGAACATACTTGCTCAGAAATACTGAGCAAGGAATTATTTTTTAGCAATAAATGCATCATTGAGGTTTGAAGAGCTGCAGAAACCCTCTTCTGTTTAATCTTCTGTTAGCTGTTGTAACTAGATCTGAAGAGTAATCATGTTTCAGCTGAACCCGATGTTTTATTCGGACAGTGTGTGGTTAAATAAAGCACACACTCACAGATCTCGAGACGTCTCCACTGTGAGCTCTTATAACATCTTCAACCAACAAGTGCAGCTCTGAAGAGCTCGGGGAGCTATTTCAGCCGCTTTGGAAAACAGCAGCGAATCGATGGAGCAGGCGTCTGGAGCTGGAAGTGTGTCCGGCGCGGAGGTGAGCGGAGATGACAGGCTTCATTATCCGCAGAGCTGGAGTCCCTCAGGAGCGCTCCTGCTGCATGATGGGACAGTTTGCTGGAAAGGTCAAGAGCAGACAAATCAGCCGGGCAGAAAGCATCTTAAACTGTCCCTGATAGAGGCTGAGCTCAGAAACTGCTTCTGTTTCTATTAGATCTGCTCTGACGAACGAACACAAAACACTAGGACTATATTCATCAGAGTTATCAAATACATCCTCCTCTAATGTTTAAAAGTGTTTTTATATGATATTACCAGCGTTGCACATTGATTCCAGAGTCTCTCCGCTGACAAGCGAATCATTTACAGATCTCCTCTCAGTTTCTGCCGTATCGACGTCCCTGTAATGACACGTCTAACCCTGTGTAACTCTGACAATTATTACCCAGAGTCCTGCAGGTCTGGACAATTAGAGCTGGAGTCATCACACGGACGGATCTGACGGATCGGATCAGACGTCTGTGCAGCTCTTCTGCTGTTAATTCACACTTACTGACAGACTCACGTTAATATAACACATTCTTTCATTCTGACATATTTTGCTCACCAAGGATGCATTAATTTGATTAAAAATACTTTAGAAAATGTGAAATATTATTTTAGTGTAAATCATCTGTGTTCTGTGTGAATCTGTGTTAAAGTGTAATGTATTTCTGTGATGCTCCGCTGTATTTTCAGCATCATTCCTCCAGTCTTCAGTGTCACATGATCTTCAGAAATCAGAATAATATGATGATTTACTGCTCAAGACACATTTCTAATTATTATCAATGTTGAACACATTTTTTAGTGTTTTTACTAGCACTTTAGATCAATACATCCTTGATTAATAAAAGGGTATTTTTTTTAATATCCCAAATATTTGAAAGGAACTGTATCGCAGTTTCCATAAAATGCTAATAATCAGGAATGTTTCTTGAGCAGTAAATCATCATATTTTCATGATTTCTGAAGATCATGTGACACTGAAGACTGGAGGAATGATGCTGAAAATACAGCGGAGCATCACAGAAATACATTACACTTTAACACAGATTCACACAGAAAACAGATGATTCATATTATAATAATATTTCATTTTTGATCAAATAAATGCAGCCTTGAACTACACAAAAACACAGGGTCATTAAAGTTTAATCTGCAGTGCAGAAATGATCTAAACATTATTCACGATGGACAAATCGAAACTACTGTGGAATAAAAAGCCCAATTCAGTGAGCCCAAAGCAATCCGGTCTCAAACTGTGTCTGCGGCGGCAGAAATCGATAGAAGCATCTCTTTGCTCGGAGAAGACACCTGCTGGACAGCATTGATCCTCCCTTCAAGCCTCTCAGCACATTACAATTGTCTGCCTTTTTCTCTTTTGCCCGTTAAACCACGGTCACAAATTTACAAAAGGGACTTGTTCTCCCCGACCCCGGTGAGGTACCATCACTCAGTGGAAAAACATTGTGAAAATATCAGAGGAAGCGCGGAGCCACATAAACACAGTAATGATTTCCCCAGAGTTTCTGCCAAGAGCCGGTGTCACCCCAAAGCAGAGTAAATGGTGACATATCCTCACTCAGGATCTGGGAAATCGAACCCTGACATTCTTTTTAGGACCCGAGACTCTTCATCAGCCAATTACCGCGGTAAGCAGAGAGCGCTTCTCCCAGAACTGCGTTCACCGCCAAAACATCCTCCACAGAGGAGCTCGGGCCCTGAGGAACTATTTATATATGAACTCCAGCCGCTTCAGATCACACACCCTCCTCTCATGAACGGCACACGGATGAAGACAAAGAAGAGAGAGCGAGCGATGAAGAATACGCTGGCCATCCGTCCGGTCTTGAACTAGACACTCACCAGTCAAGATCATCACTATTTCATGCTTTATCCAGTGGGATATAATCAATAAATAAATAGATTTATGGTAAGTTTAAAAGCACAGTTCACCCAAAAATGTAACCCGTCTTCATTTACTCATGTCGTTCCAAACCTGTCTGAGATTCTTTCTTCTGCTGAACACTAAAGCAGATATCTGGAGGAATGGTGGACACTGACTCTAGTATTTTTACAAGCTTTGGGAATCAGTGGGGACCTGTTTGGTTCTCAACATTCTTCCAAATATTTGTGTTCAGCAGAAGAGTATTAATATTAAGCAACATACATTTTAAACACCATATTGTCCAATTTTGTCTGTTTTATATGTCCAAATTGAGTTACAGCAGAACGTTTGCATCTCTAAACAACAATGCATTTTTAATGAATTGGTTGGGTCAGTGATTCAATGACTCACTCATTAAAGACAGTGACTTGTTTCTGCCTACTCTCATATATAATTATATACATGAGTATTTACATATGTATATGTGTGTCTGTGTTTGTGTGTGTGTGTCTGTGTGTGTGTGTGTGTGTGTACATGACTGCTTCTGTGCTGCAGGGACACATTTATTCAGTTGTAAACAGTCTGTATTCATCTCAATGCCACTTCTGTGCAGCTTCTGCTTTGCAAAGATGGATTTTGTCTCATTGCCTTTGATTAGCAACAGCCCTATAATGTCTTATTATTCTAATAAAATATTCACATAAATATTAAAGTTGAGAATAAAGTGAAATCTGAAGTTCTGGAAAAGTTTCTGTCACACAGGTTCGTGATTGTTTTTCACATTTGCATCCTGCAAAGTCTTCTACTTTTTAGCATCACAAAAATGACCCTTATGCTTAAAAGATGCTTCCCTTAAACACCGTTGACAGAGTTCAGTCGTGCAGGATAGATGAAAGCAGTTAGGCCGCTCATCAGGACAATGTTAAATCATTAAGATAAAGTGTTCACGCCGGAGCTGTTGTGGTAAATTAATGCATAGGGCCACATTCATCACAGCCTCAGAAGCCAGAAAAGAAAGTGTTGCTTAATAAATCAGCAGGGTTTGAGTCCGGACGGAGAATCTCCTGAAGAAGCAGATGTGTGAATATTCCCAGCAGCACTAATCATGCTGTAAGACCACGCCGGGGGTCTGAGCGTCGCTCACAAGAGGATCTGCCCTGGCCACGAGCGTAAAGGAGTGTGGTTTGGGGCAAATGAAAACAGATTGCCGTGTCCGAGGATCTGATGCTCTCTGGAAGCCCTCGATACGGCAGTTTCACAGCCGGCCGCTCTGTATTTGTCTGGCTAATGTGAGCGCTCCTCTCTCGGATGTGTGGAAGGGCTCGTTCTCAGCTCCCTCTGAAACTAATTATCGCTGAGGGCCGGGGCTCGGGAGACGGTGACGCTGAGACGTGAGATTCGAGGAGGAGCAGTCACCCTTGAACAATGGAAAACCTTATTATTGCCGGATAACTGTATGATGATTTCCATTCAGTCTCTCAGATGCATGAAAACACCTCTTATTAGGGTTAATAGCATGTTAATAGCATGACCTCCCTCACTATATCACATCAAACAGCCTTTTATTTGAGCATCAAAGCGATGGTCTTTCATCACATCACCACTGAAAACACGCTGATGTTTCTGAAGTGTTGTGAATGTCTCTTTATTTCCAGGAAGTCTTTGGGACAGATTGGTGGCGGATCAATAGCAGCTGAATGCCATCTGCTTGGGGCAGCAGAACTCCAGCGCAGGCCGTCCCATGCATCTTCTGCTATTGAAAGGTTATTTTTATGCGAGTAAACAATTCATCCTCTGGTCTCGGTGCGTTCTGCTCATTTACCGGCTCGCGGTCGATAGCGTATGCAAATCAGACGGGAAAAAAAATTGAATCCTAGGAGTGAAGCTGATGCCCAGGTGACAACTAATCGATGAGGCTCTCTGCGAAACGGTGACGTGCGGTCAGGGTGTTTTATAGCCGCTCATGCAAATCAGAGTCCCAACAACACGACCCCAGAGCCGGCTTCCTCAACTCTTTAACCGCTGCCAGAGCCAGATAAGACAGAATACACTTTTTAGCTGCAATTAATGACAGCGGGGCGCGTCTGGCTCCTGTTTTTGGACGGACGGGTTTGGCGTGATGTGTGTTTGCTGGGGATTGTTCGGCTCTTATTAGATTCTCTGCGCTCCAGCTATTAGTGATAAATGTACCGCTGCATTCACTGTCAAGTTAATCAATGCTGCCAAAGTTTTGTTGACCTAACAGCTATCTATAAAGCAAAGGCGCTTCATTTTTTTGGCTTGGCTGTAGCGTGACAACTCTGTCGGCCCCTGGGCGCTCTGAGACTCCTTCAAAGGGCCCGCGCTTCACTTGAAATTGAAATACTGTCTTTAAAAGCGGTGCAATTGCTGTGACGCCTCGCCTGTCAAAGAAATTGTTTAAAAACCAGAGTCGCTCAAACAGATCCAGTTTGATGGTTAAAACACTGGCAAATCGATAACTTCACAGATGATAGAACGTTGTCAAGTGTTTAAAAAAAGCCCATTTTCCTTGACAACAAAGCCCTTGTTTTCGGTAAAAAGACGAGCGCTGGGAGATCGAAGGCTTGTGAGATGAAATAAGAGCTGGAGCTCAAATATATGGTTCTGTCAGCATCCGTCCGCTGAAACAAACGACCACCGCACACTTTCAAACGCAATTATGGCCTTATGAAATATGAATTTGCATTGATTTTCCCCAGTGTTTGCTATGGTCATTGGGGTCTGTGCATGAAATACTCGCAGTATAAATTATGTAAGCGAGCTGACGTCTTGTTGTGTTTGGTGTTATTATGATGATGATTTTATCCCTTGCAGATGGACAGAAATATAATTGCATGTAACCCAGGTCCCCAGCTGCATGAGTTTGTCTGTAACAGGAGCACAATTACTGCAGAGAGGGAGACGGAGGGCCGTAACCCGGCTGGAGAATACTGATTAACCTTTTTCAGGCCTTTGACAAATGAATCGCATCAAGCGTGTACGACAGCATTTATCACTGCCCGTCCACACTTAGAGTCGCCGGGAAATAACAGGCTTGTGCTAATAAAAGCAAGCTGTGTGCCAAAGTGTATTATGTCAGCGGCCCAATCGCCCGACATCCGTCTTCTTTGATCCGCCACAGAAAACCAGAAGTCGCTTTCAGAGCCGGGATGTGAAAAAGACACAGATGCATCAATAACACCAGCCATTATTTAATAAACTAACATAATATAGAAGAAAACTAAGTTATAAAATGATTAATGCATTCAACGTGGAACCTCATCCAGACCTGTCCATCAAACTTTTGCTCTTATATGAGTCTAAAATTCAAGATATGAGCGCAGAATAGACATCACCCTTATATTTATATCATATTGATATAGTTTAGCAATATCACACCAGCAAGAGAGCTGTTTCTCCCCAATATCTGCTCCACTGCAGATGTGATTTATACAATAGTTCAGTAAACGAGAAGTTTATATTGTGTTACATTTTAGATTTTGTCAAAATTGTCCGTTTCGCTCGGTTACACAAACTAAAATCAGTTCAAATCAAAAGTCACATCCGAACACAGTCAACCCACAGCGGTGATTTGTTACTAACTGAATCCAGGCTTTGAATGCATTGAGTGAGTCAATGATTCAGTGAATGATTCATAAAGACTTGTTTGTTTCTGAATGAATCAGTCGTTTGAACGAATCGGTTGAATAAATGACTCAATGACTCACTCTTTAACACAGTTACTCCTGATGCTTTTAGTTTCATATTTAGAGTATCATTTCATATAAATACTATTCATGCAATGTTGCATCTAAATATTTATTTTTGTGTGTTTATTCAATGTTTTCTCATCTAACCCAATAACGACTTTCTGTGATCTTTTGGAGGTGATTTCTTAGCCAAAATTGCTGTGCAATTAATTTGCGATTAACTGTATTAATTACATCATGTAATTAACTAGATGAAAAGCTGTAACGAAAAAATAAGTGAAACAAGGAGCTTCATTTCTTTAACTCTTCAGATGCCGCTCTGGTGATGAATGGGGTGTGGGTGAATCATTTCGGTCGAGTCTTTCTCCACGAAAGGTCACTTATCTGACTCCTTACAGAGCAATTTGCATTTCTGCATGCATTTATTGACCATTTGACATTAATGCGTTTCTGGGCGTGATGTATTCACTCAGCAAACGCTGCGTTGCTCAATTAACACAGATCTCTAATTGCACCTCTATTCTTGTGTTATTATGCATCTGATGAAGAACAGCATGAACGAGGCTTATTTTCACTTCCATAATGAGGAATTAAAGGGAAACGGTCGTACAAATGATGATACAACTCGTGCCAAACGGCGCTTGGACGCTCATCAGTTTTCCTTCATTCCCGTATTTCTGCCTCTCCGAATGTAATGGCTAACGAGAACAACAGCCTCCCGCGCTCGTGTCCACACACATTTTGGGGAAATAAGCCCAATGGTGTGCGAGGGAGAATTATTTTTCTTTATTAAGCGACCTGTGTCTCTGGAGATCCAAAAGAAAGCAAACAATTAATCTTTTCCTATTGGTTGTGTGCAGACGGGCTCGGGCCGGGATGAAGGCGCTCTGTACCTGTGGCAGCGAGGGGTAATTAGGCCCGGTCTGGGGAATAAATGGATTCCAGCTTCAAGTGTGCTGAGCTTTCAGGCCGTGACAGCGCTCTCGCCCTCCTCCCGAACAACATCTCCGCTGCAACCCTCACCCATGACCAGAAACAGCACAATAATTAACAAGATCCAATGTATTAATTGCTGCGAGCCATTCAAAATGGCCAGAGAAAGTGTATTAATTGCTGTTCCTAACAAAGTGTTTAATCAAATTAAGACCGAGCGTTCAGTTCACAGTCGGCTAAGCAGGAAAAGCTTCTGCCAGCCTGGAAAAAACATCCAACAATATCAATAACACTCGGAGCGGAGAGAATAGGATCAGTTTAACTGCGTTCACAGCAGCGTTCAGTGCGTTTAACACTCGTGTTTGTGAACGAAATGAATCAGTGAGATGAACTATTTTTAAACTATTTATTTAGGATTTAATGCCATAGCAGCAGCAAATTCATTTTTAAAGTTTTTAACAAAACAATTATGATTATATTAATATTATTTAAATACATTGTTTACAATGCTTTAACCATATTATAAAAAAAAAAAAATCAACATACAAAAATATGCATATATACTTAAAATAACAATAGCAATAATAAAAATTATAGAATCTTTCAATTTTATGTTTGATAAAAAAAAATTATAATAATTCAAAAATGACTCCAGGAAAAACTTTTCTCTATTAAACTAATATTAAATATATATCAGCTGATGTTGGATAATTAATTGCATGTGCTCATTTTTCATATTTTTGCATTTGAACTACATTTACTTAATGTTAAAAACAATATTATTTCAGTAACACTGTTAAAATTTGTATTGAGTAAATCTTAAAAGATATATTTTTCTGTACGTTATAATTGAGCTCTTCAGTTGTAAGTTATTTATACATAATTTTAATACATGAAAAGAATGCATTATATCAGAATACTCATATCAGTTTATATCATCTTATAATTTGTATTGTGCATTTGAATGCATTTATTTTTGATGAATGCATTTCTTGTTTGCTATCTTACTGTAAAAGTGCTTTGACATGCAACTTTTAAAGTCACTATAGAGCTATGTAAAGTTGTATTATTATTGTTGTTGTTATTATGTTCCTCTCTCTCTCCTCAGGTTTTCTTGTTTTCACACAATAAAACAGATCAAATAATAATATTAATAAAAACAGTATTCTTCCACCAAACAATGTAGCTCCTCAACATCAGTTGTGGTTGCTACAAAGAGGTTGCCGAGCAACACACAAACGTAAACAAAGGTGTATGCTACTTTGTAGCTGCTTCAAACATGGCTCAACCAATCAGAATCAAGAACCAGAACTATCCAGTGTGTAATAATTCTCAAAAATGTACATGACCTTTGAGGTGTGCATCTGAACTTTCATGCCATTTCATAAATGATCATTTTCATAATCTGTCCTACATTATGGCTTTCAGTTAGACACATGTGAACTGTGGATTTGTGAATGTTTAATCACTCTTTACTGGTCACTAGTTACTCTTTAACTACGGTAACATCCACATCATAATAATGAAGCAGGGTTTTTCATATAAACAGTATGACAGACTTTCAAAAGGAATACCCTTTAATTCATTTAACATTAAAAAAAAAAATATCTAACAACTATTCATTTAGAGATTTATGATCGCACTGTAATGATCTATAATTGTATTAATTTATGAATTAAAATATAATTTAATTGTTCAAATCATACGTTTATTAGATACTCAGTTTTCTTTTATACTATTTTTTCCAGTTTTACTTTTTATTATAGAATTTTTCTATTTACCATTTTATTGAAAATCTTTTTCTCTCTCTCTCTCTCTCTCTCTGTTTTCTTCTTGTTCAGATTAATATATTTCAAAGCTGATGTTTTCATAATACAAGAACATTATTAGTTGTTCAAATCGTAGTTTATCCTTTTTCAGATTATTTTCTCCCAGATTTTCTTTGTATTTATCTTTTTTTTTCTTTTTCTTTTTCCCCAGATATTTTTTTTCGGTTTTCAACTTTTTTCCAGATTATGAATCATATCTTTTTCTATTCTATTATTTATTTATTATTTTTTAAAGATTATTTTCTACCTTTTCAGATCAATTCATTTTACACACATTTTTACTCTAATCAAAATACAAACTATTAATTTAGAGATTTGTGACTTATAATGATGTGTTCATAAGACTATCATGAATCATAAAGTCATTTATTGGCCATAACACAGAGAAGCTCATCTGACACATGATTCTCACACGCGTGTAGAGATGTGTGCTGTATGACCGCTCCAAACCTCTGCTGACAGATAACAGAGCACTTCCCGCTGTCCTACATTCCTGGGTCGGTCTCCTAAAAACCTGTGGACTCCGGAGAGAGGACGAGGAGAGCGGCGAGCAGTGATGGATTCCAGTTATTAGCAGATCAAAAAGATGGATGGTGTCCTGCTCCACCCAATCAACATCATCATCCAGATCTAGTTAAAGATAGCGCTTGTGCTAATCAACTTATTTAAGCTGCTGATAATATCAGAGGCAGAATAATCTGCTGTTCTGTGCCACATCCCGGCGCTGATCGATAAAATCACTTGAGCCGGCACAAAGCCAGGTAAGTAACGACTCGCCCGGTCATTAATATTATTTAACACTCTTCAGAGCGCACTTAATGAAGAAGAAAAACTAGAGGAGGCTCACCTCAGTCTTCACATACAGCTGATGTTATTCACTGTAAAACAAACACAAACACCACCATCACATCTGTGTGGAAAAATAATGATTGAGCAATAATCTGGAAAAAATCATATGAAAAAGTAGAAAACGGAGAAATATTATATGAATGCAAAATGCAAAAAAAAAAAAAAAAAAAAAAAACAAATTAAAATTATAGGTGTGTTTATTTTTTGATTAGAGTAAAACTGAGTTCTGAAAACAATCTAAATAAAGCAGAAAACAAAATATAATCTGTAAAGAAGAAAAGAACTGATATATCTAATAAACTGATGGTTTGAACAAGTAATGTTTTTGCCATTGTGAACAAATCAGTTCTTAATTAAATTATTAAATAGCTGTTTGTTTCTTTTTTCTTTTTTGATTAGAGTAAAACTTGAATAATTGAAAATTCTGCAAAAAAAATAAAAATATTCAATAAGAGAAGTTCCTGTGTTCTCAGGCTCTAGACAGGAAGTGTTAAGAACAGCTGTAGCTGAATGAAGACAAACTGAAGACGAACTGAAGATCAATACAGCGAGGGTGACCCTTTAGCCGTGATGAACGAGCCCTCGTGTCTCGCACACTCCTCGTTACGTATTTACACTCTCAGTGTTTGCATTTACAAAATGCTTTTTTATTCTGACTGGATAAAGGCAAAGGAAGTAAAAAATACTGCAGTTCTGACCTCTGACCCCAAGCTACAGCACATACAGAACATCTCTCACTAGCTACTGCCTGCTGTTGATGCATTAAACAGCCCAAAAGAATCAAAAGATGCATGATGTTGTGAATCGGATTAAAGTTGCATGTAACAGGTAAAGCATGTAACATTTGTAGCACAGTGATTGATTGACAGGTGAGTAGGCGGTCCTTCACTGCTGCGTAAACACATGAAAATGGGTGTTTTGTATGGAAGCTTGTTTCCACCAAGGGATAACTCTTTGCAAATAATAACTGGCCCTTCACAAAGACCAAGCCTCAGCTTAGTTACTGTTGCTATGTCCGACAAGCCACAGCACTCTCTCGCCACACATCATGTTCTTACACAGTGAAAAACACATCACAAAACTGACAACACAGACAGTGTTACTTTTACTATGAAACAAAGTCTCAGCTTTCAAACGTTGTTATTTTGAAAGTGTGCCTTGCCCGTTCAGGTTGAGAGCTCACTTTACTAGAAGTAAACACTCTGTGCTTGATAAGCCAGTAGGCCATCGTCTGCTTGGACAGCATTTCACTTCTGCCAGCTTCCATAACTAATAAAGAGCTGTTCTGAGGTCCTGAAGCTCTGTGTTCAGCCTACAAACAATCTTAAAGCGTGGACAGGAAAGCAAAGCAAGGGCTGGGTCTGCCTCCTCCGGGGACAGCACTTGCAGGTTCTCCACCTGATCCCTGAAGGGAGTAGTAGGAACCTTGGGCACATAGCTGGGCGAGGGCTTAAGGATTACCTGGGAACCATGAATCGTTGACCGAAAATGAGTGCAGGTCCCCTACCCTCTTGATGGAGGCCAATGCAATCAGGAGCAGAGTCTTCATTGAAAGAAACTTCAGCTTAATGATTGCAAAGGCTCGTATGGGACCCTCTGTAGTGCTTCAAGCTCCAGAGACAGGTCCCAAGAAGGTATAGAGGGAGATCGAGGAGGGTTCAATCTTCTCGCCCCCTAAGGAACCTTATAAGCAGGTTGTGCTTCCCCACCATTCTCCCCTCCATCGGGTTGTGGTTAGCAGAAATAGCAGCGATGGCAGACTTTAAGAGTGGAGAGAGACAACCTTTACTTCAACCCTTGCAGCAAGAAGGAGAGTACGACACTGATGGGACATCTTCAGGGGTCCCAAGGCCAGCTGTGTGGCATTGCATCCATGCCAATTGTTTCCTCGGACAGGGGAAGTGGATGCCGTTAAACTTGGGGGGGATGCCGCATGAACTGAATAACATATCCAATTCTGATGGTCAGAAGGAGCCAGCAAGACAGGCTTGGCAATGCTAGATACCGTACAAGCAGGATCTCTGTATACCCTTCAGCTGCTCCACCATCGAGGGTGGTGAGGAAGGAGGAACTTCCAGGCTGGTTTCTGGCAGTAAAAGGAGCCATCCATGACCTGATAAGCTCCTCATGCCAGTGTGCAGTGTTCTGCTGTCTATTTATAGTGCACTGGCTCGTTTAGTTTAGACTCTAAGTAGATTGGTCTCTCTAGTGAGATTCCCAATTCGTCGATCACCAACGTCACGTCAAGAGTAACCGACTGAAAGTCTCATTTTTGTTTAGTTTAAGGATGAAAATGTCTAAATCTAAAATAAAAATAAAAAGATTACAAAACTATAAAAATATTTTTGTAGAAAAATCAATAAAAATTACAACACAATGATTAAAACTAACTCAAGTTAATGTTAAAACAGGAAATATTTAAAATAAAATTCTAAATATTATAAGAAACTACAATTGTATATCAGTGACATGGAAATAACACTGGCGTAATCTCTTTGACTCGGTGGATTTGCACAAGAACCCACCTCTTTCATGTTCTCCAGAAAATATAAAAACAGTGTCTGAATTCTGTAATTTGTGAGTTTTGGGTGCAACAGCGAAAGCAATAACAGAGCTGCACATCCAGCCAACGTCCATCCGTCCGTGACGCTGATTGTCCCACAGAGAGATTTAGGTCAACATCAGGTGTTCCAGCCGCCCTAATTACAACCAAAACACATGTGGCGGGGGCGTCCCGGGGTTCAGAGGTCAGAGGTCAAGCGGTGGGGGCAGGGACAACGAACACCCCACAGCATCTGAAACACCATTCAGTTTCTCTTTTACCCACTCAACACATATGAACACACAGCTCACTGATGATGAGTGAAACACTCGTCCTCATAATCCATGACACGTGGAATTAAACAGATGAGATTATTCATTTCAGATTCCCGCTCACTCCCCCCGGCCTTGTTCTTAAAACAGAAACAGGTCTTCCTCTGCTTCAACAACTTTACCTGTTTACGGCTCCTGTAAAACAGAGCTGCTAAATTACTCATCGGCCCTCTGGAGGCAGACGAGTCCAAACAAAGCAGAGTTTTTCGTCCGGAGTCTAAAAATAAGCCGATGCTAAAGGTTTCCTGCAGCTTGCAGCCTCGCGGCCCTTAACCTTTCCCAAAGTTGTAGATGAAATGTCAGCTGGAGACCCTCAGGTATAAGTTAGCCAGCTAACCAGACAGCAGCACCATATGAATCACTGTCATCCGAAATGTAGAATCAGCAATTCTAGAGCCGTCCTATCTGGAAACGTAACGGCGCTCCAGGAGCTCTGCTATTGATTTTTCTCCCAAACAAAGAGACTTTTGCGAATACATGATACATCATAATCATGTAATTTGTACCTTTGCGTCAAGCTGGGAACGCAGCGTAGACGTGGATCCATACAGAAACATGAGTGAATGCTTCAGGATGGGTTTTACTGACAGGAACTAAACAAACATCCAAAGTTTAGGAGAAACTTCAGCATTCAAGACAAACCTCATCACATTTCATTCTGGAAAATGAGATTGTGATGGCTTGAATATGTGTGACACATCATTTCACTTGAATCAATATTCCATGTTCATTTTATTACTTAAAGCAAGACACTAAAAAGAGTCCTTTTTTTACTATGATTACTATGATTAAACTTAACTTTTTTCCAGGTATAGCCATACAATTAATTACAGTGCATTTAAAGTTTTCTGAAATATAATAAATGCAAATGAGGTATCATCTTATTAAATATGTGCTAATTTGCATATATTTCCAGAAAATAAAAAACTTTGTATGAAGCCAGATTCATAAATTCTTTTTTGATATTCATGACATATTAAAGGTTTTTCTTTTCTTTTCCTTTTATCACTCCATAAATTAGAAAAAACTGTGAAAAGACACAATTTTCACCATGTTTTCAGGAGTAAAATGTTGCATAAATCAGTGTGATTGAAATAAGCGCAAAACTGTAAAACTGTAACCTTTGGTTTTTGTAAGAGAAAAAAAAACTCTTTAAAGATTGAAATCTACAGACGTAAATAATGTAAAATAAACACGTAAATGTGTGTTTCGGATGTTTTCTCTCCTCTATTCTGAAAGAAGAGACGTGATATGGACCTCAGAACTGACCAGTGCATGTCTATGTAATTGTAGATTCATTTTCTGTGGCTTTACATCGGTTCACTTCAAAATTGTGTTGATTGAACGTTGACATTTCTACTACTGGAGGTGCATTAATCTTCAGGAATGAGATATTCTGTGTTCTCCAGACTGAAGAGCTCAGATGCTCGTGTGTGTATCAGTGATGCTCTCTCTCTCTCTCTCTCTCTCTCTCTGTGTTTTCCCAGCATCCCCGGCGCTCGGTGCCACACTGCATCACACCCAGTTTGCCTCGCTGTTCTCGGACAGTCTGAAACACTTTTCCTGATCTCGTTCATCTTGATGGATTGTCAATATATGGATCGTCCCGCTCTCTAATTCAGTGAAAAAAATCTAGTTTTCCATTAGTCTCTGCCTTTCTAGTTTTCACTGCTGCTTTGCCACGTGTAATTATTAAAGGCAGATTCAAGAAAGCAATTACTGAAGCACGGTTTGTATCTTTGAAATCTTAATAAGCAGAAGAAGTTGTGCTGGGAGAGCAGATACAGCTCAGAAAGTCTCTGAAGGCTTAGAAGAGAAGAGAAAAAGCAGTATAAAATAATGCATTCCTTGCAAATGTGAAGAATTACTTTCAAATGATGACTTTCCCTAATGTTAATAATCAATGTCTGTTTAGCATATGTGAGCACTTTTGTGTCATCGACGGCAGAACGGTGTCAATAAAGGAGTTTGCAGAACAGGTCAAAGGTTAACAGAGCATCATGGTCACTGGAATATAATCGTTATTAATATTTCTCAATAGTTCGTGTAATCCAAAGACGCGAAGATAATTTCCAGAACGAATAGAGGCAAAACTAATAACAGAGATTGTAATATCCACCTTTCACAAATTGTGAATTAATATCTTAATTCATTTTGCCTGTTTATTTAATAATGTTTAGATATTTATACAAGCAAATAATACTTTTTTTTTTTGGGTATTATAAAAGTGCATGCACATGTTTAAATATTAATACAAACAGAAATAGTTTATTACCCAGGCTCCAGTGATGACGATCATCTGTAAATGCTTATGTTAAAACAATGCAACTTTAAATGGCACAACGCCACTGGAATAACATCATCTGTTTTATTGCTGATGGGTTTTTTCTCATTCGTAGCAAAGGGAAACTGTCAGGCTAGTTTCTGACACGCATTTACATTCTCCAATGACAAGTGACACCAGCAAAAGGCCACAGAAAACTGTTTATTGATCAGCGTAAAACTATTCAATGGCGCAGATAAGGTTATAGCTTAAAGAACAGACTTCATTATATCCCACCAGCTTTATTTCTGTGGTGTTAAAGACCTGCTGATTGGTTGGTAAAGATGTTGATGGGTCCAGGCCTGCTATTAACTTCTCGCCGCGGTCATTCATAATCTGTTGCATACTAAACACAGAGCGTGTCACGGTGCATTTACGGGGTGAGGGATTGGAGAACGGCCAGCTAATGAAATGGGAAGAACTCACGGCCAAAGTCATTTGACACTGCCAGCGGCCCGCGTCTCACAATTAAATGAATTCCCACTGCATTCTGACCTTTAGCACAACACAACAAAAGAAACTGGCAGGAATCTCTCATCAGCCGTGGAATCAAAGCAAAAGTGCTTCACATGTCCATAAATTAACTCCAAATCAAAGCAGTGAAAATATAGCAAAGGGCTGTTTAATGCAGAGCAGCTGGACTTCCTTCAACAGCATTCATTCCAAAACATATGAAATGCATGTGAAAAGCTATGTAGATGCCATGAACGTCAGGCTGTCAGAGTTCATTAAACACTCGTCACAAATGATAATGCAGTGCGCACGAGTCAGCAGCCTTGTGTGTGGCTGGAGATTCATCGACGAATGTCACATCGCCAATACATTTATGTATGCAAATGAGCGGTCAATACTTCTCAATGTACTGAAGCGCTTGCCATCCACGTTGGCAGTCAAATAAAATCAAGCAGGATCCAATAAACTAGATTTTTTCTGAACAGAAAACACTGTGCTGTTTTTCTTTCTTTCCAGTAAAGCTGGTCTGACGTCTCGTATCGTGAGCGTTTATGAGAGTCCCGTGCTCAAATTCTCTGAATTTGCTTAAAGGGCCTCGTGGGAGTTCACGAATTCAAAGCAAAGGTTGCAGTTTGAGTTTAATCATTAGGCCTCAGACAGAAAGTCAATTAGTGGAGATCGATATTTTTAAGAAACATTGAAATCAGGCGAGGGCACGACTGCTTCTATTAAAGAGCGCTAATGCATGCAAATACACAATTAACAGAGCAGGAGAAGAACAGAAACACAGAAAACACATGAAACCGGTGATCTGCTCCACTTCTGATCACATGAACAATCATACTATTGTCTTCAGTTGAGCTGCTCAAATTGAACTTGCTTCAGAATTGATGAACTTTACACTGATATTGAACTGAGCTAAATCAACACTGATCTGAAGTGAGCTTAATAATGACACTATTGTCTTTTAGAAATGCAACAGTTTGTTCTGGAAGTAAAAATGCCATTGATTTTCTCCATAGGAAACTGATTTGTAATGATATCTTATAAATAAATCTTTGCAGACATTAGCAGTGGAATTTGTGGGTGAAAATCTACATTTCCCATGATGCTTTACTGCAAATTCCAGGTGGGTTGGCCTAACTACACTCAAAATATTTAAACTTATATATATTTTTTTTTATATTTATTTGTTGTTTTTTAATTTAATTTGGTATTTTTTAATTTGTTTATACAAAACATTATTTTCTAAGTTGTGTTCCAAATTTGAAGTTGATATTACAAAAACATTTCCATTAGATTAAATTTGCTTCCCATTTGTATCCAGTGTGGTTATTTTTTTAAACGCAAGCGTGAGCATTTTTTTCACACTTTTTGAATCAAGGTTTGTTAAAAAAAATAAAAAAATAATAATTGTCAAAAATGACTGAAAAGCAGCAGCAGTCATTTGCAATGCTTCATGGGATTGTAGTTCTTTCCCTCATTAAAGCTGCTAATTTTTTTTGCACTTTTGTTTTTATCTGATTTTCAAACACTTTTTTGCTTTAAATCAAAGTTTGTAATGTTGTGATTCTCCTCATAGCTGGCCAGGTTGGTTTGGTTCATGGCTTTTAATGCTTCAACCAATACTTTTTTTAAATCCCTACGAGGAAAAATGACTGAAAAAAAAACAGAATGTAGAATTTGAACTTGTTTCCTATTGAAATAAGTTTGCGTCCCTGATTCTGTTATTTTCCCGTTTATTAATGTGAAGCTGCTTTGAAACAATCTGTATTGTACAAAGCGCTGTAGAAACAAATGTGACTTGACTTTATTTGTACACCTGTTCAGCCATGACCTCTCATTTTCAATGCACTATAATAGTCACCTGTGTTTATTCGCATCGAATGCATCTGATAAACACTGGAGTTTCATCTGCTCCGACCCTCACGAGAGCCAAACGAACTCCAGCCGCAGAAATCATTTCTCTTACCCGCTGAAAATGAGCAGGCATTGGATTATAAATAACATCACAAACAGATAAGAGAAATGAATTAACACTGGCCTTATCGCGCCGCTTGCCAACACGATGGTGAACTTCAAATTTGCCAAATCAGGAAACATGTGTGCAGAGCGATTCATCAAACAGAAATGAAAGAGAGAAAAAAGGAATTTACAGAAGTAATGTGATCACACTCACAGTTAATTAATATGAAATCACTGAGAGCTAAAAGATTGTGCATTACATCTGTAACAGTGGAAATAAACCGAGAAGAAATATAAAAGGGATATATTTCATTTGCAGTTATTACAGCACTACGAGACCGAAGAGATGCTTCACGCACAGAGAACTGAAGCTTCGCATTTGCAAGCAGATGATATAGTTTGTGCGGCTGGCAGCTGCGTTCATGACAAACTGATGCAATTTCAGCAGTGTCGCGAGAACGGTCTGATATTTGTCTCGTTCTGGTTCCTCCGAGCTCCAGATTTGAATCGCAGGGGTCCAGAGGCCCTTCTCCTGACAGGACACAAATAATTACAGGCCGCTCTCTTCATCGGCTCTTATATTGCTCCTCTTATCTGAAGCCCTGCGGTGCATTTGATCAAGTAAGGTCACTGTATTCTGACCATAACACAACATAACACTGCTGTTTGGAGATACGATAAATAAAAGCCAGACAACGTTTTATCAGTTGTGTTATAGACTATGTGTGTGCGTTTTTAGAAAGTATATTCACTAAATGTGTTTTGGCTACAAGTCTAACTGAATTTACAGGTTTTTTTCCAATTCAGATGCATATGTGAAACACTTGAACCCGTTTATCAGAATACAGAAATATCTAAAATACACGTCTGACAGGTACAGTGTATTGATGTTTGCTGAATCAGTGTGAATTTGATTTTATATTTAGCAGTAATTATTAAATGTACTGTATGAAATATTTTATATAATTTTTAATAATTATTTTAAGCAGTTTGGCTAACAAATTGCGAAGACTGGAATAATTGAGTACGATTTATCATTCTGTCATCATTTAGCCTATACTCACTTCATGTCAATCCAAACCAGAATTATATAAGTTCTGACTTCTGTGGAACACTAAAGGAGAGATCAAAGAGCACCATAAAAATGCGAAATAGCTTTGTGAAAGAATCATAAAAGTTCGCTAAGAGTAGTTGATGTGAGACTGACTCTTTTTAAAGCAACAGTTCATCAAATAAACCATGTTGAGCTGGAGTAAGTGTTCTCTGCTCTTGGTCTAAGCTCAACCTGAATAAACAAATTATGAAATGGATCGCGAATCATTTGAGTCAGTTTGGGGATCGCGAATCATTTGAGTCAGTTCGGGAGTTCAAAGCGGGTTCGCGAATCTTTGAGTCAGTTCGGGAGTTCATAGCGGGTTCGCGAATCTTTGAGTCAGTTCGGGAGTTCATAGCGGGTTCGCGAATCATTTGCGTCAGTTCGGGAGTTCATAGCGGGTTCGCGAATCATTTGCGTCAGTTCGGGAGTTCATAGCGGGTTCGCGAATCATTTGAGTCAGTTTGGGGATCGCGAATCATTTGAGTCAGTTCGGGAGTTCAAAGCGGGTTCGCGAATCTTTGAGTCAGTTCGGGAGTTCATAGCAGGTTCGCGAATCATTTGAGTCAATTTGGGATTCGCGAATCATAGCTGTATATGGATAGGCATTTTTAAATAATTTAGTAGCTAGTTCTAATTACATTTTCCATGCATGTTTAGGTGTGATATGTGAACTCATGTTTTTTGTTTTAATGTGCCTTTTAACAGTATCAAGTATATTCAAAAACTAAACAAATCGTGCCTAAAAAGTGCAGGCATCTATGGTAATGTAAATTTACATGATGAAGTCATACTAGTGCATGTGTGCATTTTGTGTGCGTTCTTTCACTTCATTATTCGGTGTATTCAAATGCATTTATGAATGCATGTGAAGATATGGAGTCAATTTAACGGCGTATATATATACGCAAAAAATTTACGTTTTGCAAAAGAAAATAAAGTTTTGCAAACGAAAATTTAAGTATTGAGGAAAATAAATGTGCTTTTTGCAAACAAAAATGAAGAATTGCAAAACATAAATGAAACAGTGCGAAAGCAATGATATCGCATTACATATTTTCCATGGTCATATCTATTAATTTATTTGCAATGCTGCTTTTATTTTGTGCGTCAGTCTAGTTTCCTTTGCACTTCACTTTTCTGCACGTCTCTCTTTGTGGCACTGTTTTGACGTGGGGGCGGAGTCAAGGGACGGGGGCGTGTACAACATACCTCCCTGGAAGTGACGTCATCGGCCCGAGACGCAGCTCACTGATCCATGCTAACTTTTATAGCATTAAAATGTGTATTGTTTCATTTGGTTAACTGCAAATGTTTGTTTAAAATCTCTTAACTTGTGGGAGGACGCCAGCGCATAGAAGCGTTCTTTGCTCTCATTAGTTCAGAGTTACTGCTAGTTTTAATGTAAAATAATGCAATTCACTTCATAAATTATAACTTCATCATTATCACATCATCACACATCATTAAAGAGGTCTACTACTCAAGTTCCATATCGATCGCGAATTCGTTTTTCATTTACATAACTACTGGCATAAATTGATAAATAATATTCATTTGTAAGATAATTTTTTTCAACTCCAGTCTTTTTGGTTTCGTTTTGTCGTGGCCACGAGATATTAATTCTTGGGAACGTGATAATGTCGTGGCCACGAGTTTAATGAATAAACAAACCAGGGTGACCAGAGCCACCTGAGATTATCAGAGATTGATAAAATATTTTTTATGCATCCCACCTAAGTTGATCGTGTCTTTTTATGTGATATATGTTCATATAAGGCTATTATTATTTATATCATTACCATATTTTTCGGAGTATAAGTCGCACCTAAGTATAAGTCGCATCAGTCCAAAAATATGTCATGAGGAGGGAAAAAACATAAGTCGCACTGGACTATAAATCACATTTATTTAGAACCAAGAACCAAGAGAACCCTCTTGTGGCTGTAGACGGTAATGATTTCTCTTGGTTCATGTCAAATTAATTTGGATAAATAAGTCGAACCTGACTATAAGTCGCAGGACCAGCCAAACTATGAAAAAAGTGCGACTTATAGTCCGGAAAATACGGCATATATAATATATCCAGGTGGATGCTGCACACTGGTGGTTGAGGAGAGACCCTTCACGTGATTGTACTGCGCTTTGGGTGGACAACAATACACAATAAAGCACTATATAAATGCATCATTCATTTGTTCATTCATTAATATAGGCTAACTGTATATAATTGATCATAATATTATATTAATTAGGGCTATATTTTTATATTTATTGTTATGCTTATTTTCCACTTTCAATTCGTGTATTGCTTACCTCAAAGTAAGTTCAAAGGAGGAATCTTTATATTACCAAACTGCAGGGAGAGGAAGAGTAGATATAAGTCATGATCTGCAAGATTAACCACAATCTGATGTGATCCCACCACCTCAGAGAAAACCAGTGTTGAGCTGCTGCAAGAGCTTTTGAAGCACAGCAGCTGTGGTCAAAGAGTTCTCGTGTGTTCTGATTGGTGGATGATGCTGATGAGTGGATAAAGACTAGAGCAATCAAATAGTGAGAGAGTGATCTGCTCACCTGGTTATGTTCGTGGATGTTTCGATCTGGAAAGCAGTTCGGAATGGAAATATTCATATTTTATTTGTTAACAACATACTTTTCGTACCTTAATTTCAGTAAACGTTATGAAATTAGAGAACTAAGCCAATAGTAGCGCTGGCGGTGTCATTTGATTTGGATGGGAACTTCAGATTGTGAATCATTTGAGTCAGTTCGGGAGTTCAAAGCAGGTTTGCGAATCATTTGAATCAGTTTGGGGATCACGAATCATTGGGATCACGAATCATTTGAGTCAGTTCGGGAGTTCAAAGCGGGTTTGCGAATCATTTGAATCAGTTTGGGGATCACGAATCATTGGGATCACGAATCATTTGAGTCAGTTCGGGAGTTCGGAGCGGTTTTCGCGAATCATTTGAGTCAGTTCGGGAGTTCAAAGCATGTTCGCGAATCAATTGAGTCAGTTTGGGGATCGCGAATCATTTGAATCATTGGGATCACGAATCATTTGAGTCAGTTCGGGAGTTCGGAGCGGTTTCGCGAATCATTTGAGTCAGTTTAGGGATCGCAAATCATTTGAATCAGTTCGGGAGTTCGTAGCGGGTTCGCGAATCATTTGAGTCAGTGAGTTCGATACGGGATTACGAATCATTTGAATCAGTTCGGGAGTTCGGAGTGGTTTCGCGAATCATTTGAGTCAGTTTAGGGATCGCAAATCATTTGAATCAGTTCGGGAGTTCGTAGCGGGTTCGCGAATCATTTGAGTCAGTGAGTTCGATACGGGATCACGAATCAATTGAGTCAGTTCGGGAGTTCGGAGCGGTTTCGCGAATCATTTGAGTCAGTTCGGGAGTTCAAAGCGTGTTCGCGAATCAATTGAGTCAGTTTGGGGATTGCGAATCATTTGAATCATTGGGATAACGAATCATTTGAGTCAGTTCGGGAGTTCGGAGCGGTTTCGCGAATCATTTGAGTCAGTTTAGGGATCGCAAATCATTTGAATCAGTTCGGGAGTTCGTAGCGGGTTCGCGAATCATTTGAGTCAGTGAGTTCTATACGGGATCACGAATCAATTGAGTCAGTTCGGGAGTTCAATGCGTGTTCGCGAATCAATTGAGTCAGTTTGGGGATCGCGAATCATTTGAATCATTGGGATCACGAATGATTTGAGTCTGTTAGGGAGTTCGTAGCGGGACCGCGAATCATTTGAGTCAGTTTGGGGATCACGAATCATTTGAATCATTGGGATCACGAATCATTTGAGTCAGTTCGGGAGTTCGGAGCGGTTTGGCGAATCATTTGAGTCACTTTGGGGATCGCAAATCATTTGAATCAGTTCGGGAGTAGCGGGTTCGCGAATCATTTGAGTCAGTTTGGGAGTTCGGACCGAGATCGCGAATCATTTGAATCAATTCGAGAGTTCTTAGCGGGATCGCGAATCATTTGAGTCAGTTTGTAGATCGCGAATCATTTGAATCAGTTCGGGAGTTCGTAGCGGGATCGCGAATCATTTGAGTCAGTTTGGGGTTCGCGAATCATTTGAGTCAGTGTGGGGTTTGTGTTAATGATGTGCCTTTTAACAGTATCAAGTATATTCAAAAACTAAACAAATCGTGCCTAAAAAGTGCACGCATCTAGGCTAATGTAGAGTTACATGATGAAGTCATACTAGTGCGCGTGTGCATTTTGAGTGCGTTCTTTTACTGCATTATTCGGTGTATTCAAATGCATTTATTAATGCATGTGAATGATCACAAAATTCAAGATATGGGGCTTAGAAAATGTATATATTTATATCATTTTATGTAGTTAATCAATATCACACGAAGAAAAGAAAAATCAGCATGATTAAAATGTGATATTAAGTTACTACAAACAATAATTTTATTACAAATACAAAATGTTGCAGAATAATTTAATATATGAATGAATAATAGCCTAAAGAACGTTTGAGCCAAAAGGGTTCTTTCTTGTCATTAGAGAACCTTTTTATCATAAAAGGTTCTTTGGAGTTGAGTAAAGAACCCTATGGTTCTATATAGAACCCCAATGAACCCTTTTTTCTAAGAGTGTGTTGTCATAACGTTCACCTTGGAGATTGAAAATGTTTCTTTTTTGAGACCCCAGGAGCCCAAATTCAGACCCAGAACAATAAAACCCACAGAAGAGGTGGGAGTTCAAAGGAGGAATCTTTATATTACCAAACTGCAGGGAGAGGAAGAGTAGATATAAGTCATGATCTGCAAGATTAACCACAATCTGATGTGATCCGACCACCTCAGAGAAAACCATAGACAGTAAAAGAAATGGACACAGCGACCCCTTTGGAACTCAATTGAGACAAGTGAAGCCCATTTTTAGCGTTTTTTAGCACTTCTGACGCGCAGACTCAAAGAAACCTGTCTGACAGATGTAAATGTTCTAGTAGCTGTGCGTGCAAACTGCCATCGTTAATCTTGCAGAGACGGCGAGCTTGAGCGGGGAGTTCTTTGTCGTGAGTGAGCAGGAGTAAGTATTCTGATTAATTATTTTGTATAGTATTTTAAAATGTAACGCCAGTATGCCATATTAAGTTAATTGCCTGCGAGCTTCTCCTCCTGTCTGTACGGTAATGCGACAGAGAGTCGAGTGGTTATGACGCAATCGTTAGCCTATTTTTACAAAAACGGTTTATACGGGGCCATAATGTAACATAGAAGGTAATGGAACCCTTTATACATTGTCGTGTATCTTTAGAAATAATTAATGGACAAACGGAGTCTTTAAACGCCTCAGATGTAAAGTTATTCGCTGTCAAAGTGACGCCAAAATGAATGGGAGTCAATGGGAATGCTAACGCAAGTGAAGTTCTGTTACAAGATCGTGGCACCCGGCAAACTTCAACTTCCAGTCGACTTCCTTGCCGCCTGGAGAAAACCAGTGTTGAGCTGCTGCAAGAGCTTTTGAAGCACAGCAGCTGTATTCTGATTGGTGGATGATGATGATGATGAGTGGATAAAGACTAGAGCAATCAAATAGTGCTAGCAAATAGCAGATGTAGACGGTAATGTTTTCTCTTGGTTCTTGGTTCTAAATGCCACTTACAATCCAGTGCAATTTATATGTTTTTTTCCTCGTCATGATGTATTTTTGGACTGATGCGACTTATACTAAGGTGCGACTTATAGTCTGAATGAGGTGATGACTGCGTGTGTGGGGGGTGGTGGGTCCTGGAGTACCAGCCGTTCTGTGGTTCTCCAGATCACACAGATGTGCTGTGAAACACTAAAACACGGAAACATTTCTCACAATCTTCTTCTGTGCACCGCCTGAACCCCGTTATTCACTCGAAAGCTTCCCGCCTTAATTAAAAAAGTCAGAAGCAAGAGCCAATCAAATTTATATTTGATGGCATATATTTTAGCCATTTTTGGTATATTTTTAATTTGATTGTGTCTGTCTGTCTGTGGCTGATTCTCAACAGTGTTAGAAACACCTGCAGGTCAAGCATCAGCCATTCAGATGAGAAACGCCATCATCAGAGACTCTTCTGCAGATCTACAGATGCACACGACAGCCTTCATCATGAAGCAGCTCCTAATGTGACAGCTTGCCAATACGCCGGGACAGAGGCGAGGACGGGCCTGGGTCTTCTGACGTGTATGCAGAGCGCTGAGATGCTCGCCGGGGCCTGTCAAGAATTGATTTCTCTGTTTAAGAGAGTTTAAGCAGCGATGTGACAGACGATCAGCTGCTCTTCTGCTTACTCTCTTTCTGAAAAACTACCAACACTCAGTGAACTATTCTTCAGAAGAAAGCTCTTTAGAGGCAGATGCATGTTCATTTAGAGTCACAGAGAGTCTACTTCAACTGTTTGTTTTCACGGACATATTAGAACAGAACTAGAAAAACATGCATCATATCCACTCTAGAAAGAAATCCAGGGGATCAATTACCAAGCTTAAAAAAAATAATGCATGGTTGAAAGTTAAAAAAAGATCTAGTTTAAGCATTATATTGAGGTCTGTTGACATCATAATGCTGATCATTACATCAACTTAATATTGTGTGCAATTGAAATAGATTTTACATTTAAAATAAGTTAATAATAAGTAAAGGCATGCTTTGCTTATGAGTGGATAAGGAGAATAAACTCTTTTCTAATTATTTAATAAATGGAGGCACCTCTTAGTTTTTTTTAATGCTGATAAGTTGGAAATTTAAAAATATATTTTTTAGTTTAAATGTTTACATTTTTGTGGTTATCATTACATCTTCATTATAAGTACTCATTATAAGCATTGCATTACTTATTAATTACTTTCTAAATCATACAGGATAGACAAGAAGTTATTCTTAAAGTATTTAAGGTTACATTAAAAACATGCATTTTAATTTTGATGCTAAATCCAGTGTTCTTTTATGCATAATTGTTCTATAGCATAAACAGTATTTAATGCATACATGACAATAATGATAATAATGTAACATGCTTATTTCATAAGTATCTTGATGTGAACTTAATTCTTTGGAAAAGCATTACACACAACACTGTTGATGACTATGTATGTACAACGTTAGAAATATGAGCTTCATTTATGCAAATTAATTTATTTAAAATAATGTGCTATTATAGGAATAGATCAGACTAATTTATTCCATGTTCACCATTCTAATTATAAATTATAATTTTTCTTTTTTGATTAACATTTGTGTTTATGCAACTAAATATTAAGTTCCTCTAACAGTGTAGTTTGCTGGTTGAACATAATTTTATTAAAAATCATCATAACTCAAAAGACTGATGCAAACTGTTGCATTAATAGTTTTCTGTTGAGCCAAAGATGTGGTTTTTAAGCGTGCAGAAACCCACTTTAAACTGAAGCCAAAAACATGAAGTCCAGTTCTGATACGCATTCACTCCTTTATTAAGCTTCAGATATAGGAATGTAGAGTAAAAAATACTCCTGATTAAAAAATCTGTTAGAACAATGAATTAACTGAAACGATCCAAAATTTCAGGCTACAAAGCAAAATAAAAAAATATACATATGTATATTCATCCATCGTGCAGGAGCTACCAGACGCCTCGTCGATTACTGATGCTCTTAAATACTGATTATTAAAGATTAATGCTTCATTCTGTACATACGAGAACAGAAGGCCTTCCCCTGCCGGATCATTGCCTAACATGACATTCAATATGAGACGAACGAGCTGAGAATCACAAAGAGCCGATCGCTGGATCTCCATCAGAGTGAAGAAACACAACGCTGATCTTCAGACACCGAACAGGTACAAAGAGATTCAGATTCTGGGTTTATTCATGTAGTGCTATCATTGAGTCTGAGCTGCTTCTTCTTGCATGATCATGCTGTGGAATAAAGAAAGCCGGAGGTGTGATGATTACGCGATGGCTTTGGCTTCAGGTAAGAACGCCTCCCAGTATTTTATTAGCTGAAACACAGAAACACACAAGAGAAGAGCTGTCACAGCTGCTGATCTGGAGTTTATCAGTCAGTCATGATGGTTCAACACTTACCTGCTGCTGTGACTGAACCAGGGACTCCAGGTATTTCATGATGACGACTCTGAAATCCTTCACTCGCTCTTTCTGTGAAGAGAGAGAGAATCTGAGGTCAGAGAGTCCAGCGCTTGGTTTAACAGCGAGAGCAAAGACACGCTTCTCACCTCGAACTGACCGACCTCTCGCCGGATGTTCCTCGAGATCTGCTCAAAATCCCTTTCCCCCTGCTGCACTTTACCTTCCCACTGAACACACACACACACACACAGACACAGAGACACACACACCGAGACACGAGAGGCTTTATGACTTCAGTGTGTGTTAAAAAACACAAAGAGCAGAAAAACAGTCACAAACAGAGTCGCATCAGATCAGAAGGTCTATCGAGCGTATGATGATGATGATGATGATGATTTATGGTATTAAGGCGTGAACTGTAATGAATCCTGCATTAAAAACTACAACTAAACAACACAAGACATCAGCTTTTATTAAATTTTACAAATGAACCAGCAGCTGGTGAAGGAACAGTTCACTTGAAGATGAAAACGTGTTGAATTTCTTCATCAGGTTTGTAGAAATGTCTCATCAATGGATGCTCTGCAGTGAATGGGTGCCGTCAGAATGAGAGTCATGTGATCTGTGCAGATTTCTCTCCTGATTCAGACCAGAACACTGTTTCACTGGAGGAAGTGTTATTATGGATTATAGACTCTATGTGTTTGAGTTAAAATCATCTTAATGCTGGATGTGTTTCAGGTTTTGTCTTCTCCAGATGTTCACTGATGGACTGGAGTGCTGTGGATTATTGTGATGTTTTTATCAGACTCTCATTCTGACGGCACCCATTCACTGCAGAGCATCCATTGATGAGACATTTCTCCAAACCTGATGAAGAAACACACTCCTCCTGATCTTGATCACATTTTCACTTCATCTGAACTCTTTTTTTTAAAGTGAGAGGTTAAAGCCGCTGCGGTGTGTGAGACGAGTGTGTGATGAATCTATAATGAGTGTCTGGTCTACAGTGTGTGTGACGATGGAGACAGCAAATCAAATCAAAGCGAAGGTCCTACCTCCTCCATCTCCTTCGTGGGGCGTGACGGGGAAAATGCAGAAATTAAAAAGGCTGGAAATGTTTGGTGCTTAAAAGAATCAATAAGTGTCATGAATTCCTGCAGCTGTCAGGTGATCGCAGCTAAACACAGCAGAGATATGAGTGAACCGAAGGGAGGGAAGGGATATTTCCCATCAGCCCCAGCGCTCGTGATGAGTCTGAGGTGTTCTGTACCTCTCGGATCTCGTCTCGGGCCTGCTGCAGTTTCTCAGGTTTGCTGGCGTACTGTAGTTTAGCTTCGGCTTCTCTCTTGCGCTGCAGCATCAGCTGAGCGTCCTGCCACTTGCCCCATGCTTTCATCCGCTGGTCAAACACACCCTGCACACACACACACACACACACACACACAGTGTTGAAGTGCACTGTGGCCAGCAGCAGCGCTCAGGATGTGCTCCACTCACTCTGACGGCGGTGATGAGCCGCACATAGTCTCCCAGCAGCTCTGAGATCAGGTAGAAGTCAGCGTTCGCCTGCTCCTGATGAAGCTGATCGATCTTCTCCTCCACCTCGGCCAGCTGGGACAGAGCTCGCGACAGCGCCGTGTGATCCTCCGAGTTTCCAAGCATAGCCGCGCTTTTAGCGAACAACGCCGTGTTCACAGACAACTCTGAGAGTCACAGAGAGAACAGAGAAGAGGCTTATACACTACAGCTCAGTAATCTGGAACAGCTATGAAGACTCTTCTGCATTTATTTGAGCAAACATGCTGTGAAACTGTGAAATATTATTCTAATCTAAAACATCTGTTTTCTGTGTGAATCTGTGTTAAAGTGTAATGTATTTCTGTGATGCTCCGCTGTATTTTCAGCATCATTCCTCCAGTCTTCAGTGTCACATGATCTTCAGAAATCAGAATAATATGATGATTTACTGCTCAAGAAACATTTCTGATTATTATCAGTGTTGAACACATTCATATTTTTGTGGAAACTGTGATGCATTTTATTTTTCAGGATTCACAGATGAACAGAAAGTAAAATAGAAATCTTGTGGAACATTATAAATGCCTTTACTGTCACTTTTGATCAATTTAATTTATTTTGCTCTTTTTAAAATCTTACTGACTACTGACAGTTTCCACAGAAATATTCATCAGCACAACTGTGTTCAACATTGATGATAATCAGAAATGTTTCTTGAGCAGTAAATGATCATATTATTCTGATTTCTGAAGATCATGTGACACTGAAGACTGGAGGAATGATGCTGAAAATACAGCGGAGCATCACAGAAATAAATTACACTTTAACACAGATTCACACAGAAAACAGATGATTTACATTAGAATAATATTTGACAGTTTTACTGTAGTTTTGATCAAATAAACTCCGCCCTGATGAGCAGAACATTAAAAATCTAACCAACCCCACACTTACGGCTGGTAGTGTAGAAGATCATAAATATGACTCATTAAACACGTGTTGTTATTGTTTTATGATGTTATTATGTGTGTTCTCACCCTTCCTGTGACACACCAGTGATTCCACACTAGCGTGAAGTTTTCTGAGCTGAACGTCCAGATTCTCAAACTGCTGCTGTTTCTCCTCAAACCACTTTATACACAAACACACACACACACACTTAGAGCAAAATAAACCACAGTGATCAGTTCTTGCAAAGAAAGATATTTTGAAGCATTTGAAAGGTTCCATATACAGATCAATTATGAACCTTTATTCAGAGTGTCATCTTTCTTAAAGTCTAAATTCATGATTTTATCCATGATTACATGCAAGTCTGATGGATGTGTGACACTGTACTGACTGTAAGCTGTGTTCACATGTCCTGACCCCCGCTCTCTCACACACACACACACACACACACACACACTTTAGGACCGGAGCCAGAGAGCAGCTCATTAATTCGTCTCATTATTCAAGTCCAAAAATCCGAGCCTTACCGCATCCGATTCATTCATCTTGATTGTCATCTTGTTGACAGCGTCGGCTGCTTTGTTTACCATCCTCAATATTCCGGCTCCACTCAGCGCCTGTGTGCTAACGGCTCGCGGCAGCTGGGATAAAATGACAAATAAGGGCAAACAAACCGGTTAACAGGCCGCGGCTCAGCCCTCGTCCCGCGGGGAGCGTTTCTCCTCCCGCAGCGCACAGGGAGTTTCTCCAGTCCCATACATTTCAATGCCGGTCCAATTTAATACGTTTCACCCTGGAAAACTCTCAGAGGACCCACGGGCAAAAATAGCTTTCAATCGGCCGAGCGTTTAGCCCTTTACAATTGCCTCAGTCTTCCATTATACATACTTAATACAGACACTCACGCCAAAGCCACTTCTGGGCCTTTAAAGAGAAAATAAGGGAGTGCAGAGCAGAGATTCGCTGGATCTGTTCTGTGTGTTGTTTAGGAGAACTGAGAGCGTGATGCTATTAACACCGGTGACTTTACCTAATATAATGCACTTCTCTCACTGAAGAATACACAATCGCTCTTTTGCATGTATAAACTGATGTCAAGATGGTTCATCTGAAATATCTGCTTCTATGTTCTGTCAAGAGAATCCACTCCAAAGAGCCAGGAAAACACATTTATATGCAAACTTGCTTCTGCCCAGGAATAAAACAATAAGAAGAAAGTTGCCTGTGACTTTTCCCTTGCAATTCTGGCTTTATTTCTTCAAATTCAGAGTTTATTTCATCAATTCGTTTTATTTCTCAATTCAGAGTTAAATCTCAATTCTGAGTTTATTTCTTCAAATTCCAGAGTTTATTTCTTCAAATTCAGAGTTTATTTCTTCAAATTCACAGTTTAATTCTTCAAATTCACAGTTTATTTTCTTCAAATTCACAGTTTATTTCTTTCAAATTCCACAGTTTATTTCTTCAAATTCACAGTTTATATATCAATTCAGAGTTTATTTCTTCAAATTCAGTTTATTTCTCAATTCAGAGTTTATTTCTTCAAAATTCAGAGTTTATATATCAATTCTGAGATTATTTCTTCAAATTCCAGAGTTTATTTATCAATTCTGAGAATATTTCTTCAAATTCAGAGTTTAATTTATCAATTCTGAGATTATTTCTCTTCAAAATTCAGAGTTTATATATCAATTCTGAGATTATTTCTTCAAATTCAGAGTTTATATATCAATTTGAGTTTATTTCTCAATCCAGAGTTTATTTTTCAATCCAGAGTTTCATCTCAATTCTGAGTTTTTTCTTACAATCAGAGTTTATTTTCTTCAAATTCAGAGTTTATTTCTTCAAATTCAGTTTATTTCTCAATTCCAGAGTTTATTTCTTCAAATTCAGAGTTTATTTCTTCAAATTCAGAGTTTATATATCAATTCAGACGTTTATTTCTTCAAATTCAGTTTATTTCTCAATTCAGAGTTTATTTCTTCAAATTCAGAGTTTTATTTTTCAAATTCAGAGTTTATATATCAATTCTGAGATTATTTCTTCAAAATTCAGAGTTTATAATATCAAATTCTGAGATTATTTCTTCAAATTTCAGAGTTTATTTATCATTCTGAGATTATTTCTTCAAATTCAGAGTTTATTTATCAATTCTGAGATTATTTCTTCAAATTCAGAGTTTATATATCAATTTGAGTTTATTTCTCAAATCCAGAGTTTATTTTTCAATCCAGAGTTTAATCTCAATTCTGAGTTTTTTTCTTACAATTCAGAGTTTATTTTCTTCAAATTCAGAGTTTATTTTCTTCAAATTCAGAGTTTATTTCTTCAAATTCAGATTTATATATCAATTCAGAGTTTATTTCTTCAAATTCAGTTTATTTCTCAATTCAGAGTTTATTTCTTCAAATTCAGAGTTTATTTCTTCAAATTCAGAGTTTATATATCAATTCGAGTTTACTTTCTTCAAATTCAGTTATTTCTCATTCAGAGTTTATTTCTTCAAATTCAGAGTTTATTTTTTCAAATTCAGAGTTTATATATCAATTCTGAGATTATTTCTTCAAATTCAAGAGTTTATATATCATTCTGAGATTATTTCTTCAAATTCAAGTTTATTTATCATTCTGAGATTATTTCTTCAAATTCAGAGTTTATTTATCAATTCTGAGATTATTTCTTCAATTCAGAGTTTATATATCAATTTGAGTTTATTTCTCAATTCAGAGTTTATTTTTCAATCCAGAGTTTAAGTCTCAAATTCTGGTTTTTTCTTCAATTCAGAGTTTATTTCTCACATTCAGAGTTTCATTTCTTCAAATTCAGAGTTTATTTTCTTCAAATTCAGAGTTTATTTCTTCAAAATTTCACGAGTTTATATATCAATTGCAGAGTGTTTAGTTTCTTTACAAGTTCAGTTTATTTTCGTCAATTCAGAGTTTTATTTCTTCACAATTCAGGAGTTTTATTTCTTCAACCTTCAGGAGTTTTATATAATCAATTCAGAGTTTATTTCTTCAAATTCAGTTATTTCTCAATTCAGAGTTTATTTCTTCAAATTCAGAGTTTATTTCTTCAAATTCAGAGTTATATATCAATTCAGAGTTTATTTATTCAAATTCAGTTTATTTCTCAATCAGAGCTTATTTATTTCAAATTCAGAGTTTATTTTTTCAAATTCAGAGTTTAATATCAATTCTGAGATTATTTCTTCAAATTCAGAGTTTATTTATCAATTCTGAGATTATTTTCTTCAAATTCAGAGTTTATATATCAATTTGAGTTTATTTCTCAATCCAGAGTTTATTTTTCAATCCCAGAGTTTAATCTCCAATTCTGAGTTTTTTCTTACAATTCAGAGTTTATTTTCTTCAAATTCAGAGTTTATTTCTTCAAATTCAGAGTTTATATATCAATTCAGAGTTTATTTCTTCAAATTCAGTTTATTTCTCAATTCAGTTTATTTCTTCAAATTCAGAGTTTATTTCTTCAAATTCAGAGTTTATATATAAATTTCAGAGTTTTATTTCTTCAAATTCAGTTTTATTTCTCAATTCAGAGTTTATTTCTTCAAATTCAGAGTTTATTTTTTCAAATTTCAGAGTTTATATCAATTCTGAGATTATTTCTTCAAATTCAGAGTTTATTTCTTCAAATTCAGAGTTTATATATCAATTCTGAGATTATTTCTTCAAATTCAGAGTTTATTTCTTCAAATTCAGAGTTTATTTCTTCAAATTCAGAGTTTATATATCAATTGAGTTTATTTCTCAATCCAGAGTTTATTTCTCAATCAGTTTATCTCCATTCAGTTTTATTTCTTCATATTCAGAGTTTAACTCTCAATTAAGAGTTTATTTCTAAATTCAGAGTTTATCTCTCAATTAAGAGTTTATTTCTAAATCCAGAGTTTATATCTCACAATTATTTTAATCTTTCTCAAGAACTGCAAGAAAAAAGTCAGAATTTTGAGATAAAAATGTGCAATTACTTCTTTTATTTTTTATCCTGTGACAGAATTGAAGCTTCCAATGCATTTATCCATAAGAATCCGGAAAATTTTCCCAGCTTTTCAATAGTAGCATTTGCCTCTAGTTTATTGTTAAAGCCAGTTAATTAAAAAGTATGAAATGCTGTTACAGACATGAGTTTGGCCTGACGGGAATAAACCCAAGAGCACTCAGTAAGTGTGTGATGATATGAAGGAGCGAGGGTACCTCTGAACTCTCCAGAAACTGCAGGACATCGGGGTCTTTGAGCAGCGCTGGGTGTTTGACCGTCCTCAGCAGATACCTGCAGCACAAACACGACATCTCCCATCAGCACCAGGAACGCTGACCTTCACGTCAGTCAGCGGACGGATAAAAAGGGCAGAGAAATGTCAGCGCCTCACTTAACTGTAATTCTTATTCGATTCATCAGTTTGTGCAAAACCAGGAGCACAGCAGCGATCAGCGGCGGAGAGAACGACAGCACAGCAGCACACCTCCATTATTATTTATCTAATATTTCTTGCTTAACCTTTTTAGCCACAAAAGAGCAGAACACGAGTGATCTTTCCAGCGCATCAGACCAGCAGAAAACACCAGACTCCTGCGTATCGATTCGATTCGGATTCGTTTGATATCACGGAAATCAGGTCCAGCACATGTCAAGTTCTACTAATATTAAACTAAACTTTTTACTATTATAAAGTGATTAATAGACAAACATTTAAAGGCAGTTTTTTAAATTATAAAATGTTATATAATAAAAATATGCATTTTGAATAATAAGCATTATTAAAAATATTTTTATAATATTTTTTACGATATATTGTTTCTACTCCAGTTTGTTCATGAAATATAACCACGGCAGATGTCAGAACTCGTTTTCAAGAAGGATTAATTAAAAAGACATTAAAAATATAATAAAAATGTAACGTAATGCATATATTGATCATCATGAGTTTTTTCAAAAAAAAAAAAAAAGAGAAAATTTAGTAGAATTTTTTTCTAGCTGGCTATCGAGTCATTACATGTCTTTTCTCAGGTGAATGTGATTTTACGTGTCATTATTGATCAGAAGCTGATTTACTGATGTCTTTCTGTGGTCAATTCACTGATTGATTGATTACATGATTCATGACTGATTCAGTGATTCTTCTGATGTTCGTTCGTGTTTATTTGGTGCTATAACAGTAGTAACTACAGCACCAGTGTTAAAACATAATGCATTACTCCATAAAAAAGTAACTAATTACAGAGTTTACTTCTTCTGGAAAGTGACACATTTAAAGAGACACACATGCATTGCTTGAATTCAGTGATACAACTGCGGAGACTTTGTTTCACATCAAAAGTGAGAAAGCACAAATATTCCTGTGATTACTGCACGGCTGGAGCTACACAATGTTTCTGTGAGTTTTATTCACACATTAACTTTTAGAATCGGTAACGGTTCATCAAAATGTGAATATGAATAAAGAAACTCTACATCTCATCTTGAATACCTTTCAAAGCAGATCTTCTCTTCCTACAACTCCACCGATGACAGATCCTCTTTCCCACTTTGACCTTCGTCATTCCTGAAACACACACACACACACACACACACACACGAGCTCATCATTGATATGACACCATCACAACACGTCTCTGATCATACTCTGATCACGGACTTACCCACGATGCTCTTCTCAGGCGCAGGAGGAACGATGAAGCCCATGTGCATGTACTTGGAGGCTAGTTTACTGTGCAAACCCAGAAAATCACTGAAGCGCCTCTTGACACACACCTCGTCTCTGCTGAATATGGACAGACTGGTCTGCAAACACAGAGACAGAGTCACACACACGTCCTCCAGAAGATCCACATCATCTCAGACCACAACCTGAAGCTTTTCTTACTTTAGTCGTCACTTTATAGACCATGAACGCATTCATACCGTCACCTAGAAAAACAAAAACATTCATCACAATCAGAAATCAGTTTGTTTCTAGAAAACGTATGAATGCTCTCTTAATGAGAAACAAAACACAATTCTAGCAGTGAGTGTGTAGGTGTCATAAATGTCAAGCCACACTTCTTGTTTAGAAACCAGAGAGAGTTTGTGGATCCTGAATAACATCTGAAAAAGGTCTATCGATTCCCAGCGTCCAGCAGAA
>NC_039275.1:1209159-1271659 GCF_003368295.1 Carassius auratus
GCTAATCAAAGCCAAACTGAGTACTATGAAGTCACTGAATACAGACGTACCAGTCTGTTCCTTCAGCAAGGTAGCGTGGCTGCTGGGGCACAGGCGGTGGGGGGGAAATGTGGATGGATGGTGGGTATTCATATGGCGGCCGCAATGTCTGCGGATGGGGAAGGGTTCGGTCTGGAGCATGCCTGCTAGGAAAATGGTTAGAGCCTGAGTCAGCTGGATAAACCTGATTATAAAATATATCGGAAAAAACAAATATTGATTACTGGATTACGAGATGTCTCAATAAGACATGGAAGATGAGTTAAGCAAGACACTACAGGTGAATAGAGTTAAAAATGTAACTAACAGTATCACCGTATTTCCCCAGTTGATTGAATTCCTTAAGAATTGCAAATATTTTTTGAATTGCAAGTTTTATCTTTAAAAATGCATGAATTTGCAAACGTTTCCAGAACAGAAGTCTGAACATTTGATAAAGTCTGGCTCAAAAGGCTTGTTTGATTTTTTTGTTGACACATTAGAGTTCAAATTTTTAAAGAGGGGATTTGGATTTTCATAAAATCAATCATAAAACAGTCAAGGTTAAAGTTGCTCAGATTTCAGATTGAAATAAATAAGGTGAATGACAACTGAGCAAACCCCTCAGTCAATAAGAGTCAATTCAAGTCAAATCACCTTTATTTATATAGCGCTTTATACAAACCAAATTGTGTCAAAGCAACTGAACAACATTAATTAGGAATGACGGTTAAAGGCAGTTCATCTTTGGATTCAGTGATGCCATCATCCAGCTCAGTTCAGTTTAAATAATATATTTAAATAGTATCTAGATGGAAGCAGGGTTGCCAGGTTTTCACAAGAAAAAAACCCCACCCAAATGCTACTCGAAACCATTCCAATGGCGTTACGGAGGGGTAAAACATGTTTTTGGTAGGGTTCCCTTGGTAAAATTTGCATTCCAGGAGCTAAATATTACGTTATTGGTGTCATTTAAACCAGTGGACATAAATAACCAGAAGCATCAATTTTAAATTAACCCGATTCTGTGGGAAAGCCTCAAATCTGGAAACACAGGATAGGAATAAAACTGTAAAATTGAGTCTATGTAAGTGCTACTGAAGAGGACGAAAACAAACTCACATTCTTTGAAGAGTGCAAGAAAATGAACACTCAAATAATGTTTATTAAAAAAAAAAACATTATGAAAAGCCAAATAACCCAAATTCTCATATCTTGCCATAATAACGTAAATTTGTAAGGAACCTACACATTAAGTTCTGTAAATCTTCATCTTTATGAACAACAATTTTTCCTGCATCCCTCCACCTCCCCATCTCCCCATCTCCACCTCTTTTTCTGTTATTCTCCCTCTACGCTCCCTCTTGAAATATGATTGATTATGAGTTTAACACAGCGTCATACCTGGGCTGTGGAAGTATCCTCCTGTGCTGGGCCTCCAGGATCTGCTGCTGGATGAGGTATTGCTGGTGTAAAGCCTGAGGTAGGAAGGGCGGTGGTGGGATGTCCTGGAACGGTGGAGCTGGTATGTGGTTGATGGGTGGATGTAACGCCGCGGCTGGCTGGTGCGCAGGGCCGAGATGATGGCTCATTCCTGTCTGAGATTGTCCTGGATGGGGCATTGGGAAATCAACAGGGATCTGGGCCTGGGGCCCTACGTGGAAATGCCGGCAAGAGGTAGCATGACTGTGCTGATGCCTGTTAAAATGAGATCCTGCAACAACAATGACATCAAAGTGAATTATGAATGGGGATTAAACCGCTGCTGGAGGCTGGCCTTCCTCCTCTCCTGAACTTCCAGAAGAAATCAATCATCAGCAGTGGGGTGTGATGGCAAATAAAGGGTGAAGGTGAGCGAGTTGTGCTTGAACACCGTGTTAATATTTTGGTTTGGGAGGCTATTTTCGCAGTTTAGTGTTTAGAATTGAGAACTAAATTTACAATTGGATATATAGGACAGACAGTATGAACAGGTAAATTATCTCAGACTTGCAACTAGCTCAAGTCTCTCACATTTTGTGGTTCAGTTTTGTCCAATTTAGTTTGTTTTTCTTATACTTCTATCCAAACACTTCGTCTCTCTACAATACAATTCCCCTATTTTTTAATCTTAAACAGTCATATTTCCAATGGAATGATGTGCAAGTCTAGTTGGCAAGGCATACATCAACTGGCTTTGAATCATGTGGACAATTGCATAAATATTTAACTAGTCTTAACAACCAACTAGCATTTAGTCTGGCCAGTTTTACATTTCGGGTTCAAATTTGACAAGTCTAGATTTAGTATAGTTTAAGTCCATTTTCGGTCATCAGATGATCAAAAAAGATATTGGAGAAACATCTTGTAAAACTAATCTTAAATGTTTATGCAACAGGACACTGAACTTTTTAGGTGGTCAGTTCATTGCAGAATACGGTACTTGGTTTCCAACTGGTTCCCGAATCAATAAAGCACAAACCTAAAAACAAAGATTACATTGGTAATGTTACGAAGCGCTTAAACAAATATAGACCTAAACGTAGAGATGGTAGAACATCCTGATGGATAACATGACATGTTTCTAATGATCAGAACCATCACCAACTTTTCTTGTCAGGCTACTTTGTGAGTGAGTCGTCCAATGCAATTAGCTGTTGGGGAAATAATCATGCATATATCAGCAGAAGTGTCTCCTCACCTCGGCACAACAGATGTGAAAGCTGTACATTAATTTAGCGACTACTGAAAGCAGACTGCGTGATGCGTTCCTGGATAGCTGAAGGAATCCACAGCGGCTTTAGATTCTCAGCCAAATGAGTAGTAAAGGTCTGGGTTTATACCAAAGATGCTGTTTTATTTCATTTTTTGTGAGCTGTTAGCCTGTCACACCTTATCAAGAAAGGGATTTGCGTTTTCTAATGACAGGATTTTGGATACGTCTGTGGGAACTATTTTCCAAAGCAATATCCATGTGCTGGCAAAACAAAATCTCAAAGTCAATGACATCTCAACGGACGTGAAGTAGGACATCTTCCTGAATCAACATCCTCTGTTGGTTCTAGAACAACAATCATATTCCAAACCTCATCCGTCGCCCACTCCTGAAATGACTTAAGGGTTAAGAGTACTGTCAAAGCGTATAATTCTGAAATATGATTGGCTGATAGGAATGTTTTTCTAGGACTGACTCTTGATCCTTGGGAACATGTTATTGTGACTTATCCAAGTGGGATTATTATCTCTTCAACTCTAAGCCTTCATAGAAGCAAAATGACATCAGACGCGTCAGACATCACAGGAACCCAAGGCTTTTGCTGGGGCCGGGGCAAGACATGTAAAGCTGACATGTGAACATTAATGTATAGAGCAACAATTACACTCCATAAAAAGTCCTGGCATTTCTGGAATGAACCTAATTTCTATTGCACAAGACTACTTTTATATTAAACAGGCTACATAGAATTAAATGTCCTTATTTCAGAAGCGCTACTTATATTTCACTGGATTAATAACATAAGACTTTGAGACCGAGTTTGTCCAGTTGTGATGGAGTTATCGGCTGGCTACTCACAATATGACAAATAAATGAGGAAATGAATCAATGCACCATTTTATGGGTTTATATTATTCATTTTGAGAAGGAAATATCAAAGTTATGTCAATAGAAATGGGGAGAAAATGAGACACAAAAGCAGAATTATCCATCTCTCCACTCTAGAATGAAGGAATCGAAAACACTTAAAACCTAAATCACCAGATGAAATCATGTATAATGTGTCATCATCACAGAGAAATGGGACGTGGCTATTGCTCGTTAGTGAGAAAAGATTCAATCACAGAGATGAAATGTGTGGATATATCTGGACACACCACAGAGAAAGGCCACGTTTACATTGCATCCGGATCATTTACTTTGAGAAGACTTAAAGGTGCAGCGTTAAAACCATGATTGGCAATGGATCTAGTAGAATCTCATTCAAATTATGGACGTCTACGGTTATCTTGAACGCACACTGCACCTTTAAGTGCCTCAGTGATGAGCGTAAATGACCACAGATCAACTCATTGAGATCTCATGATGAAAAAAGCGAGGAAATCCGGTCACAGCAGAGGGAGGTGGGTGGTGGGGGAGACAATAAATGGAAATCAGCAAGAAGCACACTGGAGGTTAGGAAAAATACTATATTCTTTATTGAAAAATATTAGTGTATGTGGATTTGTGTCATAATAATAAGTTCATGCAACAAATAAAACAACATTGACCGATAGCAAGGCCCACCATGCTCAGTACAGGGTTAACAGAACAAAAGCAACATCCAATGAGCAGATGCATCGGCTACAGCACGTTACAGTACAGCAGGGTACATCTTTACTACAGAAAGATTACATTGGAGTCTATTCAATGTAGAATTAAAATAATATGAATAATGTGATTCATGCATTGACGTCTATTACCAGAACAAAAGGTAAAGAAACCACAACCAAACAATAGACATTTGCATTGCTCTAATAGAGGATCTCAGTAGCAGTGCAGGAAATCAACATCCCTGCCAAATGGATGGCATTTTGGACGCAATTTGGATTCAATGCAATTGTAGCCAATCGTTAGTTAGTTGGCGAGTTGCTTCATTGGGTGTTTTTTTTTTTTTTTTTGGCTTTTGCTCAAAACATGATTGTGAATGATCGTGTAAAATCAGAAGGGCAATGAATGAAGCACACGTTATGTAGGTGACAGCTAAAGCTTTTTGGGATCATCAGAGCACAAAATGCATCCATTTTACAGGAATTTACATTCATGTTGACTACAAAAGCTGGATGGGACATACATAAGTCACTCTTCTAGAGCTACTGATGTGTGTTAAACTACAGCACTTGACATACAGACAGCTCTAAATGTGTTAGCTCTGGTTTTAGTGTGTGTTTGTTCTCAGGAAGGGAGCAGATCTGAGATGTTTGTCGTCTTCTGATGGAAATAGGAAATGAGGAGGGATCAGAACACAGATGATCATTAAAACACAATGATCTGATAATGCAGAATGTAGATTCAGCCTCCATAGACTATGAGACAGGAGATAAGAACAGAAATAAAGCACATGAAATCAAACTATGAGACAGGAGATCAGAAACAGAAATCAAAAAAGCTTCATGGAATCAGTGATGGAGGTAAAGTTAGCAGCTCAACTTAAAACTAGTTTCCTCATTAGACGAACAACACGCAGGTGTGGATGATTAAGCGGAGTTTCAAAAATAACACATTAGCTTTTGTTTGATGAACTGCAGATTCTGAGGCTGACACAAACCTACCCAAAACACTTATTTTATTCGTAAATGTACTACAAGAGCATTAAAAGACTGTAGTTAATAACTGAAGCTATGTATTTTTGTTTTATTTGCTGTCCGTTAAGCTCAGGCCTGAATTAGCATATTTAGCTTTCTAAAGGTAAAACCAAACTTCACAAACCTTTAAAATCACATTCAGCGATCAAATACACGATTAAACGAATCGACAATCTATCAAATAATCAAAATGTACATTATATAAGAAAATTATTGATTTGAAAATGAAATCTGACGCAGAAAGCGTCCTTCGAATGGCTAGCAAACAGACTAACATCAGATCAGAGTCAAACCTCACCGATTCGCTTAAAAAAATCTAAATAGCATGTTTTTGTTTAATATCTCCTAAGTAAGGACCTACAGCAGCATATAGATCAGTCGTGTGGTTTATCGATCATGCATTAAACACGCAAAGGCCCTTAAGATGTGATCTGATCGTGTAATAATACGATATAAATACCTCTATTTCTCACAGAGCCAAAGACAGGAAGAACCAGATATCCGACATGAACTAACACCATCCTTCAAATCTTCTGCTTGATGAATACAGATTGTAAACGGAGGAATAAATAATGTACATTCAGCGGGATCATATGCAGTCAGTCACCGCGAGGACAAAGAACAGCGGCGCTCCATTGAATCGATTCTTCTTCATGATTCGTTCGAACCGAGTCGTCAAGCATGTGTACCTGTGAGGTAGGACCTAGGTTCGATTCGAACGATCCGTCCGAGCGAACCGAATGAATCAAACTCACAATGCTTGAAACCAGCAGACATATTCTGACCACTATAGTCGCCAAAGCGAACAAAATGATTATGATTAGTTATATATCAATAACTACACCACAGTTGGTCTGGCAGAGCTTTAATTGCAAAAATATTTTACAGTACCATGTTTTATTGGTTCACACTAGCACAGCTGCCAGTGAATTAAAAATAAAACAGCACATAAAAAAAACATATAAAAAAGTTGCATTTAAAGCTATTAAAAACATAAACAAAAATGATTCAAGTGCTTGGACATTTACAGCTTGAGGTCTTACCATTTGCATTAAAAATAATAAAAATGAAAAAAAAAGTAACACTATGAATTCTATTTTCATTTAAAAAAAAACATTTGCATTAAAAACAATAAAAATACAAATTATTAAAATAAACACAAAATGAGTTGAATTCAATGCAATTGAAAAACTTTGGATGTTCATATTTCGGTCCACAACTACTTTCCTTTTTATTATGACAATTTGACAAACACACAAAAGAAAGCAACTGTAAACCATAGAAATAAAGGGTTTACAGTCAAGTGTACGATTCATTGGTTGATATAGTCTTCTTTAACATTTAAAAACAACCTAGCTGAAATAAGACGTGTACTTGGTTACTGCATTAATATTATCATATAGAAATGTTGGATTGCTTGATGGCTAGGGTTGCATACGCTCTTAAAAATAAAACTTACAGGAGGGTGTTTTCACAGCAATGCCATAGAAGAACCATTATTTTGTCAGTGGACCATCTTTTCTTACTGTGAAAAACTTTTAATAATCTAAAGAACCTCTTTATACTATAATGTAATGGAAAGGGTCCCATAGAAGTTAAAGGTTGCTCAGAATCTAATAAACACAGAGTAGGAACATTTAGTTGTATAAATAACACTACAAGGTCTGTAAGGAAAGACAATTTTTTTTACACTGCCACATTCAGAGCAATAACTAATATAACTTCAACCAAGTCTCTGCCTTTCTCACACAGAACAACCTCCTTGACAGCAACCAATCTGGCTTCAGAAGTGGACATTCAACTGAGAATCTGAAGCCCTAAGACTGGCAAGAGCGGGATCCAAATCTTCAATACTTAACTTGCTCCTGTCAACCCTACTGACAAAGGACATCTCAGGAACCGCACTCCAGTGGTTTGAGTCTCACCTATCAGATAGATCCTTCAAAGTACCTTGGAGTGGTGATGTGTCCAAGTCGCAACATCTAACTATGGGGTGCCTCAGGGCTCAGTTCTTGGACCACTTCTCTTCTCGGTTTACATGGCATCATTAGGTTCTGTCATTCAGAAACATGGCTTTTCATACCACTGCTATGCTGATGACACTCAACTCTACCTCTCATTTCATCCTGATGATCCGACGGTAGCTATTCGCATCTCAGCTTGTCTAACAGACATTTCTTCCTGGATGATTGACCATCACCTTCAACTCAACCTTGCCAAGACAGAACTGCTTGTGATTCCAGCAAACCCATCGTTCCATCACAATTTCACCATCAAGTTAGGCACATCAATCATAACTCCTTCAAAAACAGCTAGAAGCCTTGGAGTTATGATTGATGATCAGCTGACTTTCTCAGACCACATTGATAAAACTGTCCGATCCTGCAGATTTGCTTTATTCAACATCAAGAAGATCAAGCCCTTTCTTTCGGATCATGCTGCACAACTCCTTGTTCAAGCTCTTGTTGTGTCCAGGATGGACTATTGCAATGCTCTCGTGGCAGGTCTTCCAGCCAATTCTATCAAACCTTTACAATTAATTGTAAAAACGCGGCAGCAAGATTCAGTTTTAATGAGCTGAAAAGAATACATGTCACACCTCTGTTTATCAATTTGCACTGGCTACCAATAACTGCTCGCATTAAATTCAAGGCATTAATGTTTGAAGAATCAACAAAAAACACATCTCTTCCACCTGTTTTTGACCCTCTAACTTCAGCACTCTCTATTCTAATCCTCCTATTTATTCACCAACACCTTGTTTTCTTAAATAGCTTTTTGCATTCTATCGGTTTTATTTTTTTATACAATTAATAAAAGTAAAAAAGGCCTCTAACACTAACTCGATCTATTATTTACCTATTCTATCCTTTTATTTATTTTTTAGTTTTCTTTTTATTTATAATATGACTCAATTACGCTAACCAAGACTTGTTATAGCACTAGTATATCATTGCTTTTATTTATTAAAGCATCTGCTTAACGACTAAATATAAATGTAATGTATATGCAGCCACTGCAGTGTGAATATTGTTGCACTGCCACTGTATTTATCATGATGACATTTTAATCTTCTCTACTGCTGTGCATTATGAAAAATGATCTTTTGCGCAGTAATATTATAAAATTGAAGTGAATCAGTTGTGGAAAGGATTGCATGTTACTGTAAAAATGAAAAATCCACAGCGATTCCTTCCAAATCCAGTGCGTTCTGTGTTAGTCTGTGCTGCCGTAGTGGTTCGGCGGATCTGACGTCTCCTGCTGACTCGTGTGTGAGATCTCATCGTCTTTATCTGACGTGCGTTTGGCGCTGATTAGATCCGATACAAAGAACACCTGCGTTGAGAGAGAGAGAGCAAGAGAGAGAAGTGTGTTGGTTACAGCATGCAACACATATATTAAAGAGCCTCACTTACAGTAAACAGTGCCACAGCGGCTCCCTGAACGAATCCAGTGAGAACGTCACTCCAGTGGTGTTTATAATCAGAGACGCGCGACAGACCCACGTAAAGAGACACGGCGATGAAAGAGAACTGCAGAGTCGGACGAACCAGTCGAGCCCAACTTGCTCTCATTCTAGAGTGAATATACAACTGTAAAGAAAAACATATTAGCATGGAATATCTATGTACAGTCTGTACATAGTGTGTTTTGAATGTACTGAGCATTGATAAGGTTTATCTAAATGCATATGATGAAGGCAAGACACTACAGGCGAATAGGGTAAAAAATATTAAATAATAGATATCACTATTCCTCTCCAGTTCATTAATATTCAAATGAGGCATCATCTAATTAAATATGCATCATTTTGAATTCATTACCAGCACTGAAAATTTGATAAATAGTCCAGTTTAAAATAATAGTTTGATTTTATCGTCATATTAGAGTGAAAGGTTTTTCGATTTCTCCATTTATCACCTTATTAATTTAGAAAATACTGTCACCAGATCGAGAACACACACATTTTCATGAGGTAAAATTTTGTATAAATCTGTGTGAGTGAAATATAAACAACCCTTTAGAATACAGAAAGGAATAAAACTGTAAAATCTGGTGTTTGTAATCCTTAAGTATCGAAATCTAAAGACATAAATTGATAAAGTGCAATAAAATAAAGACTTAAATGTGTGTTTTGGATGTTTTCTCTTGTTTCACTTGCTTGAAATAAGACATTTTAGTTGTTGGTTTCATTACAATGGACTTTTAGCTAGATTTATTTCTTAAGTTTGTGACATTAGTGCATAAAAAAAATACAATGATTTTGCCTGTAGTATCTCACCTTAAATTGAATGAAACACATGAAACATATTCATAAAAAGACTTACCGCGAGGAACAGCATACAGTACATGGAGAATGATGAGTGACCAGAATAAAAGGAAAGTCTGGCAGAAAAAGATTGTCTGTCATAATTAGCAAATACGTGTTCTTTTCTAAATCAAACAATGCATCTGCAGATTCAATGCAAAAGTGTTAGTGCATGACTCGAGGTCATCTGAGTTTAGGAACGCATGCGTTGCATTGTTTTGCACTCTCACCGGCCTTCATTGATGATGACTGGATCTCCTGTGCATGTGAAGTTCTCAATATAACCCGGTTTACAGTCAATGAGGCTCCAGTCTGGTTTACACACGGTCAGAAAGTGCGGTCGCAGACGGCCGATGGTGTATTTGGCGATATCAGTCAGAGACTGACTCAACGCCGCTCCAAACACGAATGATCCTACGGCCTTGTACACACATGCAATATACTCATAACTGAAAGAAGCTCTGGACCGCAGATATATCGAAAAACACTCTCCAAAGATTATCTGTGGTGAAGAGAAAACAAAATGCATGACATTTTGACCAACTCAAACAGGAAACCAAGCTCTAGAGAAGAGTACTGGTTAAGAAAGCAAGCGAACACTTACTGTCAACAGCGCGAATGGAATCATTATCCCCATCAGTAACTGGTAGGATATGGTATCTTCTTTAAAGGGGTACCTGATGGAGTCATCGCTGCAAAAAAAGCCTCTTTTGAACGGCGTGTGCTGAATATTCAGTATCGCAAATGGAAGTCCAGCTGCGACAAAGACAGAAACCACACAAATGAAGATGCACAGGCCTGTTTATATCACTGACATGGGGTTTATAAGAAGTGTTTTCTGCTCTGATCGGTCTCAAAAGAGAACAAATGAATCTTTAAAGTTTTGTTCTGATCTGATAGTGTCAATGCGGTTAAACTGATGATGTTACTTAATGTCTTTTGGTCAGTTGTTGAAGACCTGAGGGTAGTGTTTCAGCGCTTTAGGAACAGATGGTGATGTGTACGTTTTGTTAGTTGTGTGCAGTATGTTGTTAGAGATGTGCACATTCTGCTGATGGTAAATAATCAAATCACTATTTAATTAAATCAACTGTTCAACAATAGCGATATTCTGTCATTCATATACATCGCATTATTCCAGAGAATTCCTTACTGTGACCTTTAAATCAATTAGCAATCACAGTCTCTCCGCTGAAGAACGTCCTCATACTAAAAACATTACACGCATTTTTCTATAATGCACATAATATAGAGCTTACAGAGAGCTTGAGCATCTGGAATATGTTTCATGTATAGTAGGCTTACTATAAGTACTTTGAACATTTATGATTGTGTGAAGAAAACAAGATAAGAAGTCTTGTTTTCTAATAAACTGATTGAAATTATTAAAGCAAGAACGAAAAATCAACCTAATTCAACATAGGCTATCTATTGTTTTTAAATGTTTGGTATTATTTTATTTATTTATTTGCAGTGCATGCAAAATTTTAATGCCATGACTCTGTGAATTTTATCTTTTAAGGCCTTCATTTCTGGAATGGTGAATTAATACATTTTATGTAGAAACCCTTAACGCCTGCAAAATATAATTTAGCTATACTTCATTCGTGGAACAATTATTTTGTTTTTCATAACATTGAAAGAACTTTCATGTTCTCATAATGTTTCCACAAATTATAAAATGAAACGTTCCCTTAATGTTCTTTCTAACGTTCGCATAACCAATTTTTTTTTTTCCAAGTGAAAACTTTTCTGAGAACATTCAAAAATGACGTTTTCATAATTGTATGCAAAACGTTCTCAGAACGCTTTTGTTCTGAATGTGTAAACACAACTTATCTGTGAAAAATTACTTACTTTTATCTCACCTCTTAAGAGAAACTAAATAACTTTATCTCGATACAAGCTCGTACTTTTGTTTTCCTGAGCAATAATGAAATGTGCAGTGTTGAGTATGGATGTGCGTCTGTAACGGATATGAATGTTTCATCGATGCGCGCTACATTGTGACATTCAGATCCATAAGAATCTCAAGCAGTAACAATAATAACGCAGATTTAATCAACCAAACCACCAGCTGCACAGAGGCCAGACTGTGAATGTGAATGAAGTCTTACCGAGCAGCAAACAGCTCACATCCACACAAACCCCGAAGATTCCTTGAGTCTCGAACATTCTCAGTTCCGAAAACACACTTCTGGAGTCTTTGGACAACTTACAGTTGAGCATTTATTAACATATGACAAAACAACGCGGCTTATTAGGTAGAACGCATTAGTTAAACTGCCGATAATCTGGTCATCGAGCGAAGAAACACCCGGCTGCTTCTCCAGACACCTTTCTGTTATCTTCGTTATGGACGAACGCGAATCGTATGAGTTTTAAGGCGATGGTCCGACGTTCGTCACCGTTAGATCTCCGGTTACTGCATGTAAAGCATGATGGTGAGGTCAATCCCTCCGTCTGTCAATCATCAACAGGCTCCGCCCACCGTTTCCTCTTCCTCGCTAGAGTCACTGATGCCTCAAAAAGAGCATTCTCATTTCTATTTCATAACATTCAAAATACAGTTTAAAATACTAAATACACAAGTCATATTTATTTATAGCCATTTACACAAGGCAGATTATTTTAAAGGAGTATAATAAACGGGAAAATAACAGTAGTTAAATGGTTTATAGATTTAAATTTCATTCGATTTTTTCTATTACAAGATTGAAATATCGGTTGGTTTGGTTTGATTAAGAGATTTAAATATTGGTCCTTTTATCCCAATAATAGATTTAAATAATGGTCGGTGGTGTTTTAATTAAGAGATTTAGATATAGTTGTAGAAAAAATAGAGACTTAAATATCACTCAATTTTGTTTGATTAAGAAATTTAAATATTGGTTGTTTTGTTCATTTAATAAATTTAAATTTCATTTGGTTTTATTCAATAAAGAAATGTAAATATCGGTCTATTTTGTTTAATTAGCAATTTAAATATTGGTTGTTTTGTTCTAGTTTGAAATATCAGCCAGTTTTGTTCGATGAAAATACTTAAATATCAGTCAGTTTTGTTTAAGAGATTTTAATATTGGTTGGTTTTGTTTAAGAGATTTAAATATCGGTCGTTTTGTTTGATTAAGATATTTAAATATTGTTTTTTTTTTGTTTTAGTTTCAGACTGAAATATCAGCCGGTTTTGTTCTATAAAAATACTTAAATGTCTGTCAGTTTTGTTTAAGAGATTTAAATATCGGTTTGTTTTGTTTAAGAGATGTAATAGGTCAGTTTTGTTTCGATTAAGAGATTTAAAAATAATTTGGTTTTGTTCGATTAAAAGGTATAAAAGTTGGTCAGTTTTGTTCTAGTAAGAGATTTAAATATAAGTCAGTTTTTGTTTTATTAAGAGTTTTAAATATAGGTAATTTAAAATTTAAATTGAAATATTGGTCAGTTTTGTCCGATTAAGGGATTTAAATATCTGTAATTTTGATATAGTAATAGATTTAAATATTAAAGATTAAATTTTGGTGATTGAAATTTCATTGGGTTTCTTTGTAGTAAGAGATTAAAATATAATTTGGTTTTGTTTGATTAAGAGACTTAAACATCAGTCAGTTTTGTTTGGTAAAGAGATTTAAACATTGGTTGTTTTGTTCTAGTATTACATACTGAAAATTAATTTGGCTTTGTTTGATTAAGAGATTTCAATATCGTTCGTTTTTTTAAAGAGATTTCAATATCGGTCATGTTTTTTAAAGAGATTTCAATATCAGCCAGGTCTGTTAAATTAAGATATTTAAATATTGATTGTTTTGCTCTAGTATTACATTAAATATTAATTTGGTTTTGTTCGATTAAAAGATTTCAATATCGGTTGTTTTTTTTTAAAAAAGATTTAATTACCGGTCCGTTTTGTTTGATTAAAAGATTCAAATATAATTTGGTTTTGTTCGATTAAATGGTATAAATGTCGGTCAGCTTTGATCTAGATTGAGCATAGAGATTTATATGTTGGTCAGTTTTGTTCTTGTAAGTGATTGACGGGTTGGATTGAAATGTAATTTGTGTTTCGTTCTAGTTAGAGATTAAAAATGTATGAAACAAACTGAATTTCTGCGTAAAGCAGCTCTTCAGTTCTAACACAAAAAGTTATTTATTTATCAATAGAAGTTCATATTTCATACTTGTCTTTGAATAACTGTCAGATCTGTTCTCATGATTTGATATTATGATATTTGTGCAAATGATTGTTGATATGCTAGTGGAAGATGATTTGTCCCAGCTGATTGTGAGATGCTTTGTTCAGTGCTTTAAATGAGAACACAGTTTAAACTCGCTGGATAACTGCGCATGACAGATGGATGCCACACGTGAAACAGGCCACGAGACAGAGCTTGAACCAAGATGAACATCTTCTGTAGCTCCGCCTTTCACAGACACATCAAAGCCATCTTAAAGGAAACGAGATCAAACACGCAGAGCTGTAAAACAGCAGCAATTATTATATGATGCAATCACACTTGTAGCAATACCAGGCCCAGTTGGATACGCAGTTAGAAATACATTTCATATACATTTTATCATCACATGCCAAACTGTAAAACAAACAGCTGGAAATAATCATTCTAATGTTACAAGATATCTTAGACTACATTACTATAATAAATGTGAAAGATAATTCCACAAGACACTTCAAACTGTATGTATATGCAAAACATTGTCATGATTGATGTTAAAGGCATACAGCATAAGCTTTGTATTATTGTATGGCTGCAGAGGAGGTTTGCAAAGATTATGATATGCATAAACTTACACTCTTAGAAGAAAAGGTTCTATATAGAACCTTAAAAGGTTCTATCAGGCGCTACGTATTTGGAACCCCTAAAAGGTTCTATATAGAACCCTTTCAACATAGGCTATAGTTCTGTATGGAACCTTATTTCTTTTGTCCTTTCCGGATTAAATATTTAATATAACTGACAAACATCAAGACCCTAAAATGTAAAAATGTAATTCACATAAAAAAGTCACCCATGAATACTGAAAAAAGCACACCCAAAGTGCATTTATTTATATTAACAAAAATAATTACTATTGCTGAAAGAATGCTACTGTAATTTCAAATATTCAAGGCTTTAAATGTACAAATCAACATTAAAACACCAACCATTTAAAAAAATCTCATAAATGAAGAAAATAGAGTTTCGCCTACATCTACATATTACAAAATAAGTCCATTATATAGCACTGATAAATAATGCAAATATACAGATTAATACAATTTCCCATCAGGGTTAGAATAATATCAAGTACCTCAAAACTACAAATTCATATTAATATCACTCATAAAGAATTGTAATTACAGATTCAAATTCAGATCAGCATTTCAGAATAACATCAATCACCTCATATTTACAAACCTACAGTTTTTTGTTTTTGTTTTTTGGCTTCTGGAGAGTTTAAACAGGTATTGCTCAACAAAATTCATCATGTGAGTGGTGTGCTTGGGGTATTCCACACTGAATATGAAATATTGCCTCCATCACATCCATTTCTGCGCTCACAATGTTGAAACCCTCCATATTGATGGTGGCTCTTTTTGCATGGAGGGGGTTTGAAGCTTCATGAAAAACTATAGTCGGAGTTGGCTTTACTGATTCCTGCAACATATGAATTATTTGTGAAATAACTTAGAATCTTGCATACTTTCTTCCAAACAATTAGGGATGTGACTGACTACAGTGGAAAGAGCCAATTCTAGGTTGCACACGCAACTCACAAACAATCATGACCACAGAAACTTCGTGATCAATGCAATATTCATTAATAAAATAGCTTGGATAGCATACTTAAAAACTAAAAAGCAACAATGTATCTGTTTTTGATTTAACTAAACTTGCAGCTTGATTATTGAAGAGACACTACACAAACATTATTCACAAATGCAGTTTCTCACTTTCTCTCTGTTGTTAATTTAAATATAAAAATGCTATTCGTTCAAGCTGTATCTGATTTAAAGCATGCAGAATCCTAGATCTAAAGGCCAGCTGCTAAAAAAAATGCATCAGTGATTTCTTTGCTTCCACATCTTTCATTTAAATTGTGCAAATGTTTTTGTGAAAACCTGAGCAGCCCTCTCTCAATTTTAACATCTTTGTATTTCTCCTGATATTACAAAACAACTGTCAATAAGAGTAAAACATTCTTCATTAGAACATTATTCTACAAGAGCATACATTTTTAATTAATTTTGTTATCACATTCACGGAGCTACATGCAATCAAGTGATCATGGCTGTAAATTCTTTAAAATGATGGCATCTCAAATATCTGCTCATCACAATGAATGTCATACAGTTTGGAACTCAAGTTCAGATCATTTTCTAATAATGTAGTAATGCAGAATAATGTAATATATGAGTGACTAATAGCCTAAAGAACCTTTGTTCGGGAGTTCGGACGTGTTCGCGAATCATTTGAGTCAGTTCGGGGATCGCGGATCATTTTGATCAGTTCGAGAGTTCGGAGCGCAAATAATTTGAGTCATTTCGGGAGTTCGGACGTGTTCGTGAATCATTTGAGTCAGTTTGGAGATCGCGGATAATTTTAATCAGTTCGAGAGTTCGGAGCGCAAATCATTTGAGTCATTTCGGGAGTTCGGAGTGGATCGCGAATCGAGTCAGTTCGGGATTTCGGAGCGGGCTCGCGAATCATTTGAGTCAGTTCGGGAGTTCGTAGATTTCACGAATCATTTGAGTCAGTTTGGGGATCGCGGATAATTTTGATCAGTTCGAGAGTTCGGAGCGCAAATAATTTGAGTCATTTCGGGAGTTCGGAGCGGGATTGCGAATCAGTTGAGTCAGTTTGGGGATCGCGGATAATTTTAATCAGTTCGAGAGTTCGGAGCGCGAATCATTTGAGTCATTTCGGGAGTTCGGAGCGGATCGCGAATCGAGTCAGTTCGGGATTTCGGAGCGGGCTCGCGAATCATTTGAGTCAGTTTGGGGATCGCGGATCATTTTAATCAGTTCGAGAGCGGAGCGCAAATCATTTGAGTCCGTTCGGGAGTTCGGAGCGGGTTCGCGAATCATTTGAGTCATTTTGGGGATAGCGGATAATTTGAATCAGTTCGAGAGTTCGGAGCGGGTTCGCGAATCATTTGAGTCAGTCAGAATCATAGCTGAATATGGATAGGCATTTTCAACAACAATTTAGTAGCTAGTTCTAATTACGTTTTCCACACGTGTTTAGGTGTGATATGCGAACTTGTATTTTTTGTTTTAATGAGGTGCCTTTTAACAGTATCAAGTATATTAAAAAACTAAACAAATGATGACATGATGAAGTCATACTAGTGCGTGTGCATTTTGAGTGCATTCTTTCACTGCATTATTCAGTGTATTCAAATGCATTTATGAATGCATGAATGATCACAAAATTCAAGATATGGGGGTTAGAAAATGTATCTATATAATTTTATGTAGTTAATATCACATTCTCAGAATTCGATTCACCAATGTCTTTGTGATGTTATAAAACAACTATAATGGAAATCAATATGACCTCAACAAGGTCAATGCAAAATAAATTTGAAGGCTCTAAAAAACTGTTTGATTTTATATAAGATCAGCAGCTGAAATGTCTGATAAAACATGATGAAATATAATCATATTTGGTAACAGAGACATCAGCTCCAAGCTACATGTGACAATTAACACAACACTTTTATTTAAAAGTCACTATCAATCACCACTGAGTGCTTGTAAATATTGTCATAGAATTTCCAATATTACCACCAGCTACAAATACCACTTACATTTACTACAAATAGTATTTATACTGAGTTGTAGTTATTTGCACCGTGTTCATATAGTCAATACAAGTAGTTATAAAAATAAAAAAAAACCTTCCGACAGCACAATGAAATCCTGATTTGAATCAAATGATTCGCAATACGAGATTCGAATTCATCTTCATCTTCCTTTGTAAAATCTACTAGGAATTTCTGAATTAAAACTGTTTATACACTGTTTTTTTTTCAGTGTAAAACAAATAAATGAGTTCACTTTAATGATGACAAACATAGAAAAGATGGACACATTGACAAGCAGAGGGAATCTTTATTAAGCAGCACTTAGGGTAAAGTCTAGATAAATGTTTCATACAGTAAGTCAGAAAGTCACTACAAGATAACAGATGAAACTCTCAAACAGCAAACGACCAAAAAGACACTTGAACTGAACAAGTAAAAAATATATCTTTGTGTCTGAGGACAGAAGCTCATGAGAACCAACAAAACAGTGATTCAGATAGTGAGTTTGAGACCGTTTGTGAATCTTTTTGACCGATTCATTACAGTGAATCAGTTAGAGAGTCATTTAAAAACAAATAAATTACAATGCTTTGACTGAGAGAACTGTGATACACGTGTCTGTGCCTGATAAACACACAACAGAGCTTTCAAATAATTTGCTCTACATTATGTCAGGAAATAATTAAATGCATACCGCCAGAACTTCATTAGATGTTCAGTAAGCCAGCTGTTGCTCTTAGAAGTTAATCACTAAAATGTAAATAAAAAAAGTTTTTTTTTTTTTTAATAAGATAATGTTTTTATATTTTTTATTAAATATAAAAAGTAACCAATAATGTGACAATAATAAACAATATATAATATATATATTTATTAAATATATAATATATATATATAATATATAAAATAAAAACTAAAATATAAAATATATATTAATAGTATTGTTTTTTTTCAATATATTTTTTTTATTCAAAACAATTGCTATTAAATATAAAAACTACCAAAAATGTAAAATAAATATACAAAATATAAAAGAAAATGTAAATAAATAGTATTGGTTTTTATAAGACGTAATTAAGAGAAATTGTTATTAAATATAAAAAGTAATACAAACTACCAAAATAAACTATATATAAAATATATATTTATAAAATATATACAAATTATAGAATATACAAAATAAAAACTAAAATATAAATTAATAAATATTATTGTTTTTACTAGATATATTTTTATAAAAATATATGTTTTTAAATATAAAAACTACCAAAAATGTGAAATATATGATATAAAATGGATATATAAATGGAAAAAAATACCAAACATGGGAAAATAATACAAAAATAAAATCTAATTAAAAATAAATAAATAAACAGTACTAAAATAACACTATCTCACTTCTGAGAGCTCTTTTTCTTCATGTCGGACCGGCCAGAAGACACACCACGGACAATGCTTTTAGTTCAGGTGTAACTGAAACAGCACACAGGTGTCTCTGAGGAGATGCTGATTCACACGGCTTCTGTACACACACTCCATCTGCTCCAACCACATCAATCTCTGATGATCCTCCTGGTGAACAAACACAACCGAGTGCCCTAGCTAGACAGCATTTTGAGCATGCACTAACAAAAAAAAAAGGACTAAAATGTCCGAAAACCCTGATTGAACAATAGTATTTTTCAAAAGTACTTTGGGGTAAAACCAGGCTGTTTTGTCATTTAACTGTACGACATTAAAACTTAAAAATGCTGCATTAAATCATGTGCAGAATCTTTAGAATCATAAGAATCGGCAATTGAATGAATCAGTGCGGATAAGGAATCACGTCAACATGAAAACCGGAAATGAACTACAGCAAAACACAATGTAAACACACACGAGCGCACGCACATGCAAACTTACTGCAAACTTGTGTCTTGTTGCTTTCACGCTGTTTTGACTTTAATCAACACTGCACGATTTCTACATATAAACATTCAAACTATTTCGGCAAAAGTGTGCGTCAAGATCGTGGGCACGAGCAGACTGACGCGAGCGCGCCTCATTCAATACAAACAAACACACCTGGTTTAACAAAACTCGAGTTTGTAATGGAACATTTTCTCAACAAATACATTATTTAGACCGGTTGTATTCCATGTGCTCGAATAGATCTTCGATTAGACTGATCAGTTCGTTTATATCGAAATGCAAACGTAAATCCAAAACATACAGAGCAACTGAAATCTGAATAGCTGTCTCGTTTCATGTGTTCTACACCTTAAATAACTGTAAATAATCCTGAAATCAAGTGAGAATTAATTAATTTGTGTTTCTAAACGCATACATCCATCTGTGTTTCAGATAAGTTTCAGGGTTGCCAAGTGTTTACAACAAAACCCTCCCACTTGCTACTCAAAACTTGCCAAATCGCAGCCCGGGGTTAAACCTGCACAGCTAAATACACAATTGATATTTATTCCCTTTAAATTTGCATTCCATGGTCTAAATATCACGTTATTGGTGTAGTAACTTTAACCCGCAGTGTTAAATTGCAACGCTGCTATAAAAGACTTTTATTTTGAAGTGGACTGGACTCCCGCAGACGGAAGCAGGAAGTAGGTGTTCAGGAATGTGGGTGTTAGAAAGTGAAACAGAAGAGCTGTTCGAATTAAAAACAGCCTGTTAATTAAATCCGATAAAGATGATTGAGACCTCGAACAGAATGTGAGAGTCGCGTGGGACACATCATGCTGTTCAAACACATCAGAGTGAGTGATGTCATCTCATCGCTGGTTTTATTGTTTCGGATTATAATCTGCGGGTGATAATGCGAGGGTTTTAATGTTTGTTTTAGTGTTTCTTATGATCTGTAAGATTATTATGATGTGTTTGGTTTTTTGTGTGCGTTTGTTTGTCACGTGGTTCATATAAATTATTTGTAGTATATGGTCTATATAAAGTCAGCTGTATTTGTAGTATAGTAATAGATACTCAAGTGCACTAGCTAGTGCCCTAGATAGTTCACTAGATATTCAAGTGCACTAGTTAGTGCCCTAGATGGTGCACTAGACAGCTGTATGTGTAGTGCTCTAGACTGTCAGGCGGTTCATATAAGTGAGGGTTTGTGTATTTAATCATAGTAAATGAGAGTATATAAAACCATAACAAATGTAACTCACAAACACTGTTAGTATTAACTAACAAATTCCCAGCTTTCAAATTCTGTTAGTGTTATCAAGAAATTGAAACAAATGCGTTTTTGTGATAGATCGTGCACTAGTCAGGTGACCTAGATAGTTTTTACTGTGCTAAATACTGACTATCTATCTAGTCAGGTGCGCTAGATAGACAGGTGCACTACTCAGGTGTGTATGTATAGTACATTAGACTATACTAGATAGTCAGGTGCTAGATAGTGAGGGGCACTGGATAGGGGTTTGCCAATTTCCTGGGAGCAACGCTGTCTTGAACGCTAACTACTTTAGTTTAGTTTAGTCTAGTCTATTAAATTAAATGTAATCAAATGCATTTCATTGTCGACACTCAGCTGTACACAAACACTAATATTGGACACTGTTTTTTTTTTATATAATAGTATCATTAGTCAAGTGCACTAGTTGGTGCACTAGTTAGTCAAGTGCACCAGTTGGTCAAGCGCACTAGTTGGTAGTCAACTAGTTAGTCAAGTGCACCAGTTGGTCAAGTGCACTAGTTGGTAGTCAACTAGTTAGTCAAGTGCACTAGATAGTCACTTGACTAGTAAGTCACTTGCACTAGTTAGTCAGGTGTCTGTATCTACTGCACTAGACTGGTAGCTGTATATGTAGTGCACTAGACTGTCAATGAATTAATCAAATGCATTTAATTATCTGCACTCAACTGTATTCTGTATATTTTTAAATGATATGATGTTTCAGAAACAGTAAGTCGAAACACCACTGTCAGCTGTTTTTATTGTGTTGTTGTGCAGCAGCGCAGTGTCGGCCGGCCGAAGGTGGCTCATGCCGTGGTGGTGATCTTCTTGGAGTTTTTCGCCTGGGGTCTCCTGACCACCCCAATGCTGACCGTGAGCTTTAAACACCCCTCTGAACACAGAATGGTTTTTAATAGTTTCATCTCCAGGGAGTATTATCTGCCCTCAGAATACAATACAGAAATGAACTTCATCAGCAGTGGGAAGAAAAAAAAACATATTGCATATGCATATACCGTAATAATATACATAAAACATCACATTAAACTTAATGTTTTAAAATGCATTGGAAATTATAATAAAAATAGTAATGCAATTACAAGTAAGTTGCACTATAATACATTGTTACATAGCTAAAATTACTCATCAATTGAAGAAGTGTTATTTTAATACAAAGTATTATTGCGATACTAATATCGTTTTTATTAATATTTTCATTTTAGGTAGTTTAGACATTTTTTTGCATTTTTTTTTTGTGTCTAAATCAGAAATGTTGCATTGGGACTTAGATAAAAAAACTATTTTAAATTAGTTAAATTTTTTTAAAACGTTTTTTCAAAGTAAAGTTCCAGTTTTAGTCGACTAAAGCAACCCCGATCTGAACATCATTATTGCATTAGATTTTATCATAACAGAGAAAAGAAAAACGTCTTCTGGTTTGATAATGCGCCTTCCCATAATGCATTGCAGATGTGTTCAGGAGATCATTCATGGCTAAATGCAAACAGTGAATGTGATCGGAATCTCTAGCGCTGTGTTTTCCTCGTTCCAGGTTCTGCAGATAACTTTTCCGCAGCACACGTTCCTCGTGAACGGACTCATTCAGGGCATCAAGGTGAAGCCACGTCATCTGATGCTGCATGCATTTGATGTGTTGTAATTCAGTGTTTGCTGTAGTTCTTACTGGGTTGCAGTGTGTGTGTGTGTGTGTGTGGTAACTGCGGTGTGTTTGCAGGGGTTTCTGTCGTTCATGAGCGCTCCTCTGATCGGTGCCTTGTCTGATGTTTGGGGCAGAAAGAGCTTCCTGCTGCTCACAGTGTTTTTCACCTGCGCCCCCATCCCACTAATGAGGCTCAGCCCATGGTACGCCCCGCACTTTTGTGTGTGTGTGTGTGTGTGTGTGTGTGCTATCACATGACTCTCAAGTGACTAAAGCTCTTTGGCCATGTTTAAAAGTCTGCAGCTCATTCTACAAAAAAGAGAGACAAAAAAATTTAAATGTGCTGAAAATATCTTCACTTTTAGTTCATCTGAGATCAGGATGAGTTTGTTTCTTCATCAGGTTTGTAGAAATGTAGCATTGCATCAGAGTCTCATCAATGGATGCTCTGCAGTGAATGGGTGCCGTCAGAATGAGAGTCTGATAAAAACATCACAATAATCCACAGCAGTCCATCAGTGAACATCTGGAGAAGACAAAAGATGAAACACATCCAGCATTAAGATGATTTTAACTCAGTCTATAATCCGTAATAACTCTGTTCTGGTCTGAATCAGGAGAGAAATCTGCACAGATCAAGCAGCGGTTAAACTGCTGTAAACAAATCTGTGAGAGACAACATGAGATGGACTTTTTTATTAATTATGGATGATAGACTCAGTAGCAGTAGCAGTTTTCAGCACATTTTAATATTTGTGTGCACTGTACCTTTAAAGTGCAATGCATTGGTTTAAAGATGCGACTCTTTGTTTATGTTTGATCTCGATTGATTCACCGCACCTAAAGCATAGAAGTGACGTGTTTGTGTGTTCCTGTCTCTCTTCATCAGGTGTTTCTTTGCTCTGATGTCTGTCTCGGGGCTTTTCGCTGTTACATTCTCTGTGATATTTGCGTATGTGGCTGATATTACAGAAGAGCATGAAAGAAGCACAGCGTATGGACTGGTAAGAACACCTGATTAATACACATTTATCAGTTTTATGGAGTTACATTTCCTGGTGATTTTGTACCCAAAATAGAAATGATTGTTTATTGGTGATTGATAGGATAAAGTTTTTGCCAAAAAAAAAAAAAAAAAAAAAAAAATATATATATATATATATATATATATATATATATATATATATATATATATATATATATATATATATATATATATTTATGCATTTAGCAGACGCTCTCTCTCTCTCTCTCTCTCTCTCTATATATATATATATATAATTTTTTTATTTTTTATTTATTATTATTAATTTTTTTTTGGCAAAAACTTTATGCGTTTTACGTTTGCATTTTATTCTCTCAAAGAAATCAGGCATGAAATGTGAAAATGGGCTGATGATTGGTCCAATAGTGATAATCTGGCTCAGATTCAGACAGAAATCATGTGTTTGTGGTGTTTTTCTGCTGAGAATACAAGACTAATTCACCACACAAATTATTGTAAAAACAAGACTACTCTGAAATGCGTCATATTTAGTGAGAAAGTGTGAGTTGACACTATTTTTGGGTTGGATTTCATTCAGGCGATACGATGCAGGTCGGTGAGGTTTTGTCTCTGGATCTCGTCCTGCTCACAGTATTGTCTTGGGTTTCAGGTGTCTGCGACGTTTGCGGCGAGTTTAGTGACGAGTCCGGCGATAGGAGCGTTCCTGTCCCTGCGCTACGGAGACAGTGTGGTGGTTCTTCTGGCCACCGTCATCGCTCTGGCTGATATTCTGTTCGTCCTGCTGGTGGTCCCCGAGTCCCTGCCGGACAAGATGAGACTGACCTCGTGGGGTTCACCCATTTCCTGGGAGCAGGCCGATCCTTTCGCTGTGAGTTTTATATATACGCTTTATCTTGAGCGCTAGCTAGCACTAGATAGTCAAGTCAAGTGCACTAGATAGTCAAGTGCACTAGTTAGTCAAGTGCACTTGTTAGTGCACTAGCTAACTGAATTTGCACTAGCTAACTGTATTTGAAGTTAGCTAGATAGTCAAGTGCACTAACGAGTGCGCTTGACAATCTAGTGCACTTGACTATCTAGTGCATTAAATAGACTGTCAGCTTTCAAATTCAGTTAGTATCATCAAGAAATTTAATTTATAGTGCACAAGACTGTCAGCTGTATGTGTAGTCCACTAGACTGTCAGGTGCACTAGTAAGGTATGTATATATAGTGCACTAGACTGTCAGCTGTATGTGTAGTCCACTAGACTGTCAGGTGCACTAGTAAGGTATGTATATATAGTGCACTAGACTGTCAGCTGTATGTGTAGTCCACTAGACTGTCAGGTGCACTAGTAAGGTATGTATATATAGTGCACTAGACTGTCAGCTGTATGTGTAGTCCACTAGACTGTCAGGTGCACTAGTAAGGTATGTATATATAGTGCACTAGACTGTCAGCTGTATGTGTAGTCCACTAGACTGTCAGGTGCACTAGTAAGGTATGTATATATAGTGCACTAGACTGTCAGCTGTATGTGTAGTCCACTAGACTGTCAGGTGCACTAGTAAGGTATGTATATATAGTGCACTAGACTGTCAGCTGTATATGTAGTGCACTAGACTATCAGGTGGTTCATATAAGTGATGGCTTGTATTTAACCCTTTACCTTTCTCTTCTAAGGCTAGTTTGATAGTGATTGAAACACACGTGTATAGTTCTTTATCATCTGTCATTTGCCCAGCTAGTGTTGTTTCTGCTGTTTATATAGTCAGCTGTATGTGTAGAGCACTAGACTAGATAGTGCACTAGGGGAACTAGATTGGGCTTTGCCCATTTCCTGGGAGAAGACCGATCCTTTTGCTGTGGGTTACATATTTTAGGGTTTTATATACTCTCTTGAATGCTAACTGTTGAGGGATACCTTTAGTTTAGTCTAGTGATGCACCAACATTAGTAATTAATTAATTATTCAAATGCATTTAATTATCAACACATGACTGTCTAGTGCACTACACATACAGCTGACAGTCTGGTGCACTATATATACATACCTTAGTAGTGCACTTGACTATCTAGTGCACCTAACTTGATGATAATCAATTAATTAATCAGATGCATTTAGTTATCAACACTCAGCTCTATACAAACACTTAAATTGCGCACAAAACAGTTTTTTATTGTTTACATGAAATAATGATGTTTTAGAAACAATAAATCAGAAGACAGGTTAGTTAAAAATATGATGAATGTGTAATATAGTGCAAATAGTTTTCTTTTACTATGAAACGAAGTCTCAACTTTCAAATTCTGTTAATGTTATCATGAAATGTCAACAATGTGTTTTTGTAATAGTCAAGTGCACTAGGTAGTGCACTAGGTAGTGAAGTGCACTAAACTGGCACTAAATAGTCAGGTACACTAGATACATTAAAAAGCCACAAAAAACTCAAATTTCATGATAAAATAATTCCTTATAGCCAGTGATTAGCCACATATAGATATTGTCACAGTAATCCAACATGCAAAGATGTACAGATGCTGTCAGTTGCTGTGAAAGTGGTGTGTGTGTGTGTGTGTGTGTTAGTCTCTGAGGAAGGTGGGGAAAGACTCCACAGTGCTGCTGATCTGTGTCACCGTCTTCCTGTCGTATCTCCCCGAGGCCGGGCAGTACTCCAGCTTCTTCCTCTATTTGGGACAGGTACGTGTTACGAAACCCATTTCACTTCTGCAGTGCGCTGTGTGTCAGAGTAGAACCGAGAATCTAACAGGAAGTCAGTGTAAACTGACCGTTTAATTCCTTTCATATTTAATGTATTTTAGTCAATAGTCAAGTGCACTAGGTAGTGCCCTTGGTAGTCAAGTGCACTAGGTAGTGCACTTGGTAGTCAAGTGCACTAGGTAGTGCACTCGGTAGTCAAGTGCACTAGGTCAAGTGAGTAGTAAATTGAGAGGTCAAGTGCATCAGATGCATTAAAGAGCCACAAAAACATTTATTTAATGCATTCCGCAGCTGTTCTGAACACTGAAGCTGACCCATTCTTTAAAGCATGAAGTCCTAAAGAACTTGCATTCACTTTGCGTCATGTTTCAGGTCATTAACTTCTCGTCCGAAGCGATTGCAGGGTTTATTGCGATGGTGGGAATCCTGTCCATCGGAGCACAGGTACAGACCTTCAGCTCCACACACTCGTTTCTGAGATGATATACAGCTTCTTTAAGAATCATTGAGCTTGATTATCATTTGCAGACGTTACTGTTAAGCGTTCTGATGAAGAAGATTGGGAATAAAAGCACCGTTCTGCTGGGACTGGGGTTTCAGTTGCTCCAGCTGGCCTGGTACGGCTTCGGCTCTGAACCATGGTGAGGAGGAGGAGGAGGAGGAGGAGGAGGAGAGGAACGGGAGCTCTGTTGTGAGGCGTGGGCTTTAACATAACTCTGTGTTTGTTGAGCGCAGGATGATGTGGGCGGCCGGTGCCGTCGCTGCCTTGTCCAGCATCACCTTTCCTTCTGTGAGCGCGCTGGTGTCTCGATGCACGGATCCCGACCAGCAGGGTGAGACGCCAAACTCATCCATACTGCACTAAATCAGCACCTTCCTCCGGGGTTTTGTCTTGTTTTGAGATGCAAATGTCTTAAATCGAGATGCATTTACTTAAAATATTAACCTGTTTTTGTTGACTAGGTAGTCAAGTGCACTAGGTAGTCAAGTGCACTAGGTAGTCAAGTGCACTAGGTAGTGAAATCTAGATAGTGCACTAGGTAGTGAAATCTAGATAGTGCACTAGGTAATCAAGACACCAAACTCATCATACTGCACTAAATCATCACCTTCCTCCGGGGTTTTCTCTTGTTTTGCAATGCAAATGTCGAAAGATTTTTAAATCAAGATGCATTTACACGAGAAGCAATGTGACTTGAGATATTAACTTTAGCATTTTTGAAAAATGCATGAAAATGTATGATTAAAGGAAGTAAAAAATCTGTATGTAGGGTCAGAAAAAGACATTGCAATCACAGATGCTGAATAAATGCAATTTATTGTTTGTATTTTCACAGGTTCAGCTTTTGAGAGAAGCTGCTTCTTGTAATGTGAAGAGTGTGTTTGTTTATATGATAAATGTGTGACCCTGGAGCACAAAAGCAGTCTCAAGTCTCTGGGATATTTATAGCATTAGCCAGAAATACATTGTATGAGTCAATTATAGATTTCATTAGGATATTAAGTAAAGATTACATTCAATGAAGATATTTTGTACATTTCCTACCGTAAATATATCAAAACTTAATTTGTGACTAGTAATATGCATTGCTAAGAACTTCATCTGAACAACTTTAAAGATGATTTTCCATTTGGAAAACATGCACTGAAAAAATGACTTTTTAAATATGTAAGATATCAAATCTGTTTTATTGAAAAATGCATATGAAAAGATTTGCCAATGGGGAAAAATCTAATCGTAATTCCAACAAGAAAACAAGATTTTTCATTTATTTTATTTTTATCTTCTCATTTTAAGGATACCTCACTTAAATTAGATGCATTTCTTAATGTGTTCAGTCATCTTGTTTCTCAAGTAATTATATCTTGATTTAAGAATGTTGAGATATTTGTACTGTAAAAAAAGGATTTGCATGCATGATTCATTATTTTTAAATTTGAATTGTTTTTTTCTTTTAATGTCAAACTAAATAGATGCATATCTGTTTACTGGTATATATGTATAAATCATGCACACCAATAATTATAAGTGTCTGTGTGTGTGTGTGTCTGTCTGTCTGTCTATGTCTGTGTGTGTTTGTTTGTGTGTGTGTGTGTGTTCAGGAGCGGTTCAGGGCATGATCACAGGAATCCGAGGTCTGTGTAATGGACTCGGTCCGGCTCTGTTCGGATTCATCTTCTTCCTCTTCAACGTGGAGCTGAAGGAGCTGAGCCCCGTGGAGCAGAACCCCGTCACGCCGGACACTGAGGAGGTCAGACGGGCAGAAATCACTCTGGATCAAGTCTTTGTTTCTGTCTCTCTGTACAGTGCTTGTCTTCTGTCTTCCAGAAGCGTGTGATTCCTGGTCCTCCGTTCCTGTTCGGAGCGTGCACGGTTCTTCTGGCTCTGCTGGTGGCGGTGTTCATTCCCTCTCAACACGCTCCGGCCGTGCAGACGTGTAACACGCGTGTGATGATGGAGTCTGCGATCAGCGTCACGGAGAACGGATCTGTTCCTGTGAGCGACGAAGACAACGAGCCTCTTTTACAGGACAGTAGTTTATAAGCCCAACAGGATGGCTTTTATTCCAGCGGTGTTGTCTGACAAAGCTTTTTTTTTGTTTTTATCCTTCGGTCTTTGAAAGCGAATGTGCCTTCTCCATATTTCGGCTTACAGTGCAAAACATCAAGTTCTCCCGCAGAACAAAACCCTTTTAATTGAGATTAATATTGTTCAGTTCAGGTTTATTTGTAGCACTTTTAATGATGCAAATGAAACGTTACAATATATGTTTCTGTTTATACAAGATCTTGTTTTCTGAACAATTTATGCTTCAAACAAGAATAAATGTCTGCTAATGGGTCGAAAAAATTATCTAGTTTCTTCCTTTGGATTAAGTTAATTTTTTGCCAGCTATTTGTTCTTGTTTCAAGCATAAACTCACTTTATTTCTCATGTGTCTTAATTTAAAAATCTTTAGACATTTGTTTTGGAAATCGTCTAAAATGATGTGCTGCCGTGTATCTGAATGTAAACTGTAGTTCTTTACTATATTACTGATGAACTTTATCTTATACAGACTGCAATAATAATAATGTCCTCGTGGTTAGTTAGTTAAGAGCATTTAAACACGCAGTGCACATACAGCCAGAGCGCAGTCTTTCTTTTAAAGAGAAACGGCACAAAACAGACATAAGCGTTGTCTTTAGGTCATAGGTTAATTATTACGACGAAATCGTATTTAATCTGTAACTCATATATGAGCACCAGCTACTCAACACAGAGCTGCTACCTCACAGTCACACACAGACTTGATTTAAAGGAAGAGTTCGGACGAAATTGGAAAAATATCCTCAGTCTCAGTTCATCAGAGATCAGGATGAGTTTGTTTCTTCATCAGGTTTGGAGAAATGTAGCACTGCATCAGTGTCTCATCAATGGATGCTCTGCAGTGAATGGGTGCCGTCAGAATGAGAGTCCAAACAGATGATAAAAACATCACAATAATCCTAGATAGTCAAGTGCACTAGGTAGTCAAGTGCACTATATAAAAAAGTGAAAGTGAAAAAAAATATAGTGCACTATGTAGTCAAGTGCACTAGGTAGTCAAGTGCACTAGATAGTTTTTTTTTTTTTTCATCTTTTGTCTTCTCCAGATGTTAACTGATGGACTGCTGTGGATTATTGGGATGTTTTTATCAGACTCTCATTCTGACGGCACCCATTCACTGTAAAGCATCCATCGATGCAATGCTACATTTCTCCAAACCTGATGAAGAAACACACTCATCCTGATCTCTGATGAACTGAGAGTGAGTACATTTCCATTTTTGGCCTGAACTCTTCCTGTAACATTTAATGTTTCTGTGTTGCTGATGTCCTGAAATAATTCCCAGAGGACCGAATCAAATGTTTTTAAACTAGCTTTATTGATTTATCATTGCTTTCTCTCACTGACTTTCCTTATTTTGTTTTATTTTATTTTTGCATGTTAAAATCGGAGTAAAACAATTCTCAAAGTTCATTACGCAGTATGCAGCAGATTATATAATTGACTGCATTTTATCATGTAACAAACAGCAGCAATATCAGCCTAAATCAATGAGGATTTCTGCTTTATCATGCACATTTGATGTTTTTGAGCAAAGGAAACGTTTCATTTGCCAATTCTGGAGACGTGAATATGATGCATACTTGAAAATGATGTGATGTGATTCTCTTTATGCAATCGGTGCTGTAGATCAATGCACACTGACTCCAGAACATCTTAACCCCTCTAAAGTTATTTTACGTGTTTCCCGATGAACTGCACTTTGTTTTTTTACTGATATTTCAGCTCTCGGTGCCATTCTTCATGTCTATGCAGCCATTCCTTTGAAGACTGGTTTGTAGATGCCTTCTGACGAGATTTTATCGATGCATTTAATGCACATTGCTACAAGTGTTCGTTGAGATATTCATTGATTTAATGTTTCAATAAACCACTTCATATTCCAGGATTGCATTTTTATTGTTTCACACTCTGACAGAGAAATGCACGTTTGCATGTTGATTTATGGCTGAAGGCAAAATAGGAAAATTAACTGCAATAAATTAAAACGGCACTCTTATAAAACATTGACTTCCAGACAGAAAAAGGTTCAACGTCATGCTGTGAAACATTTTGGTCACGTCAAACAAACTAAACAACGGAAATCTTCACAGAAAACCAAATCAAAATGTGTTCGGGATGCAGTCAAAAAAAAAAAAACTTCAATAATAGTAAACGCAGCAACAAAAGAAACCTTCAGATACTGACAGCTTCTCAGTGTAACCTGCATCTTAGTTCTAACTGAACTCGGAATGAACAAACGAATAAACAGACTCCCGTGGAAGTGTTTCAAACACACTGATTTCAATCCGTGGCATCTTTCGAGTCGTGAAGCAGACGTTGATCTGGTTCTACAGCAGGCAGCTCAGAGAGACTTTAGTGGTGTACAACGGCTGAGCGTCTGAAAAACAGTCATTTGAGGAACAATTAGCTTCAGATTCATATCTGGAAATGATGCATAAACCGTCTTCCAAATGAACTGAGCAGCTTTGTATGATGCTATCATTGTGTACTTGATGCACTGAAAAAAATGGGTTTGCATTCACTTTGAAACTGCTAGTAAATTTCACTAGTAACATTAAAATAAACATGCAGTTTTCAAGAAGAAAGACCACGTTCTTGTAAAAAGTACTTCAAGTACACGACTAGTTAAAAAAAATTGGCTTCATCAAACAAGAAGCTGAACTGAAATTTTTATTATGATGACAGGTAGAGGAATTTACTGAACTGATTTTATATAAAAATAAAAATACTATTAAAAAAAATTCAATTTTTTTTTTTATAATTCATTATATATACAGTACAGACCAAAAGTTTGGAAACATTACTATTTTTAATTTTTTCGAAAGAAGTTTCTTCTGCTCATCAAGGCTGCATTTATTTGATCAAAAATACAGAAAAAAACAGTAATATTGTGAAATATTATTACAATTTAAAATAATAGTTTTCTATTTGAATATACTTTAAAAAATAATTTATTCCTGTGATGCAAAGCTGAATTTTCAGCATCATTCCTCCAGTCTTCAGTGTCACATGTAACATCAGTCGATCACATGATCATTTAGAAATCATTCTAATATTCTGATTTATTATGAGTGTTGGAAACAGTTCTGCTGTCTCATATATTTGATCAATAAAAGGTTCAAAAGAACTGCATTTATTCAAAATTAAATAAAAAATTCTAACAATATATATTCTTTACTATCACTTTTTATCAGTTTTAACACATCCTTACTGAATAAAAGTATTGATTTTATTTTTTAAAAAGAAAGAAAAAAAATTCCTGACCAGTAGTGTATATTGTTATTACAAAATATTTATATTTTAAAAACATAGCTTCTTTCTTTTTTTTTTTTTCCTTTTTATTCATCAAAGTATCCTTAAAAAGTATCACGTTCTGAAAAAATATGAAGCAGCAGAACTGTTTCCAACTTTGATAATGAATCATCATATTAGAATGATTTCTAAAGGATCATGTGATAATGATCCTAAAAATTCAGCTTTGCATCACAGAAATAAAAGATAATTTAAAGAATAATACATTTAAAAACTATTATTTTAAGTTGAAATAATATTTCACAATATTACTGTTTTTTCTGTATTTTTGATCAAATAAATGCAGGCTTGATGAGCAGAAGAAACTTCTTTGAAAAACATAAAAAATAGTAATGTTTCCAAACTTTTGGTCTGTATATATATATATATATATATATAAAGTATAATTTAATTTATAAAATATAAAATGCTATTTATTATTTCTGTGTGTATAAGTGCTGTCAGATGGTTGATGGTTGATCACATAACACGTGTACTGTGTATATTTACGGTGTATATATTAATACACATGCATTTATACATTTAAGAAAAATATATAAATTAATTATATATATATATATATACACCTCTGTCTTGAAGGGTTTGGATGTACGTCTTCATGAACTCTTTGTCGCGCCCCTCCTGAGCTTCTGAGTCCATGCTCATGTCTTCATTCTCAGGGTTGATTGGATTGTCGTATAATCGGATTAATCTGGAACAGAAACAAAGGAGATCAGTGCTGCTTTAGAAAGTCCTCTCAGGATTTTGGAGAGAGGCTCGAGCTTTACACTCAGAATATAAAAATGTAAACATTTATTTAAAACAAGCCCCTAAAAAGACCCTGTGCGCGGACTGGTGTGTCAAGTTTGATGAAAAGAGTTTCTCGGGGGAATGCAATAGTTTTTAAAGATGACACAAAGGTTTCTAAAGAGAACGCAGAAGTTTTTGGAAGAGAGTAGTGAGCAAACACATTTCTTGGAGGAATGCTTTACTTTTACAAGAGAATGCAAAAGCATCAAAATAACATTTTTGTAGGGTTGGCACTTACTTGATATTAGGGCTGTCGATTAACTGTGACGGGATGCTGTACAGCTCGTCTGCGCTGATGATCAGCATCTTCAGATGCATCAGATTCGTCACAGTCATCGGCACGTGTCGCACTTTGTTTTTGTGAAGGAACAGCGTCTCCAACGCTTCGAGCCTGATGAGGAGCAGGTTCATAGTGTACGAACAGATGATTATGAACAGCAATACTGCAAACACACACCTGTCAATGTCCTCGGGCAGGTCTTTGAGTCTGTTGTTGCTGATATCCAAACACTTCAGGCTTTCCATGCGCAGCACGCAGACTGGAATACTGGCAAACTGATTTTCTGCTATGTCCAAGTGCTTCAGTTTTTTTGAGATTGCTCAGCTGGAAAAGGAATAATGCACACAAAAAGGTGTGTTAACTAAAGGAATTCGTGCAGGAGAACACATTTTATATCTGGCGTCGCACCTCGAAGGGAAGCTCGGCCAGGTTTCCGTTTGCGGTCATCTCTAATCGCTCCAGATTCTCACATCCTCCGAGTTCAGGTGGAATGGTTAACAGTTTATTATAATTCACACGTAATTCCCTGAGGTTGATCAGTTTCCCTGTGAAAGACAATATTATGTTTGCATTGTATTTCTGAGATTGGGGTTATGATCAGAGACTGTAAAAAAAAATATGGAAGTAGTGTCCGTGACGTCACCCATAGACTCCTCAATAGCGGTTTTTTACTGTCTATGGTTTTGAAGCCTAAAGTCTGCAGAGCGGGCCGTCGCCATCTTGGCAGCGCGTCACCGCGCGACTCTCCCGGATAATCGAAAATGGGCAAAAAGGCGGGAGCTGATTGCTGAAGCCGCGCCCACCTAGCGCGACGGCATTGTCAGCAGCGGCACCTGTAACTCAAGTGGCCACGCCCTTAATTATGGCAGAACTTTAAGGCTTAATATAATTTAAACGGATGAGTTGTAAAACAATTCACAATTCACAGTTGTCATGAAGGGCAAAATTAGCAATATAGACCAAAATCATTTTTTGAACCAGGCTGTAAACGTTTTTTTCTGCTGTAAAGTTGGGCATTTTAACATGAGGAGTCTATGGGACTGACTCTCTTCTGCAGCCAGCCTCAAGCGGCCAGTCGATGAATTGCAGTTTTAGTCACTCCCTTATTGACCTCACGAGAGAGAGCGCGAGGTTGCCACTCGGTTATGAATTTGGTATTTCAGGCTTGGTGACTCTGACCTATTTCACGAGGAAGCTTCGTCAGTCCGTTTTTCGGGACGTCCAGCACTTGCAGATCCACAAATGCCTCGATGTAAGTGGGAATCTCGGGAATCCTGGTCCCATGGATGTGCCATTCCTTGAGATAAGTCATGTACTGAAGATCTTCAGGTAATTTCTGCAGATCACAATCACAGCTGGATTACGGACAGCACAAATGCATTTGAAAAAACATCTTTGATGAAGCTTTTTCAGGTGGTTACCATCCATTTTTTCCCGTTCAACTCAAAAATGAACTTCTTGTTGTCTGCGTCATTGTCTGGATGAGAGACAGACAGAGGTCAGATTCAACAGGAATATTGTTTCACGAGATTTTGACGAATTAAAATTCAACATGCATATTTGTACAATAATCATTAAAAACAAGGAAATAGGAAATTTATGGCATGTGCTAGAACATCAAGTAAAATGTGCACTAGAAAACAAAATGTGCAGAAAATTTTTAAACATTTTATGCCACAATATTATCACAATATTCTTTAACTGACATCACAGAACTAAAAATTCTAAAATAAAACAAAAAGTAAAATTTTAACCCAAAACAATAATAATTATAAAATAATACAAAATCTGTATCAATGAAACTACTTATGTATACAAGTATATTTATGTGACCATTATCCAAGATCAAAGAACTAAAAATGTATTTAATCTTAAAACAAAAATAGTAAACGAATAAAAAATGTAAACATTTACTTAAAATAACTTGTTTACCTACCTGTAACGTGATATTTACAACAACAACAACAACAAAACGTAATATGTGATATTAAAATAAATACAAATATTTTATTAAAATCAAAAATAAAATATAAAATGAAACACTTAAATATATAAATATTTTATGTTTATCTTAATGTCATGATGTGAAAATCAGATCTTTTTATCTTAAATTATAAATCTCGGGCTCTGTGTGTTAGGGTTAAGGCTTAACTTATGTTATTCGATTTCATCAGGTGACGTCATCACTGAAAGTATTCAGTATTTGGGTTTGTTGTTTAGTGCATCACCTGTGTTCTCGGTGGGCTGGATGTGTATTTGTCCGAGCGTGGATCTCTCCAGGTAACACTGCAGCGCCGTGACCTCCGCGCTCTTCAGCTTCCTGCACGCGATGCGATACTGCCACTGCTGATCCACCCTGCACACACACATCTGCTCACATTAACAGTTTGCTTTTGAACGGAACACAAGCCGTTTTTCTATCCGTCTGGATCAGGTGTGTTTGTGTGTTAAGTCATCCTCATCCTCACTTGGCCAGAGCACTTTTACTGATGCGCTCTTCCTCCTTCTTCTGCCGCTGTCTGTACTTCTTCACTCGTCCCTCCCACAGCTGTCGGATCAGAGAGAGGTCGTACACGGGAATGTCAGTGATCCTGTCCGCCTTCATGATGGGAACTGATGCTGAGGAACAGACAAACCGTATGTGAACCACACACACACACACACACACACACACACACACACACACACACACACACAGAGAGACACACACAGACACACAAAGAGACACACAGACACACACATGTTTGTTTTTGTGTAAAGTGTGTTCATCCCATAGGTGTAATGGTTTATATTCTGTACAAACTGTATATTCCATGTCCCTTCACCAACCCTACACCTAACCCTAACCCTCACAGGAAACTTTGTGCATTTTTACTTTCTCAAAAAAACTCATTCTGTATGATTTATAAGTGTTTTGAAAAATGGGGACATGGGTTATGTCCTCATAAGTCACCCTCTCCTTGTAATACCTGTGTCATACCCATGTCATTATACACACACACACACACACACACACACACACACACAGAGACACAAACACACACAAAGACACACACAGAGACACAAACTCACACACAGAGACACACACAGAGACACACACCACACACACACACACACAGACACACACAGAGACACAAACACACACACAGACACACACAGAGACACACACACACACACACACACACACAGACACACACAGAGACACACACACACAGACACACACACAGACACACACAGAGACACAAAGACACACACAGAGACACACAAACACACACACAGAGACACAGACACACACAGAGACACACACAGAGACACAAACACACACAGACACACACAGAGACACACACACACACACACAGACACACACAGAGACACACACAGAGACACACACACACAGACACACACAGACACACACAGAGACACACACAGAGACACAAACACACACAGACACACACAGAGACACACACACACACAGAGACACAAACACACACAGACACACACAGAGACACACACAGAGACACACACACACAGACGCACACAGAGACACACACACACACACAGACACGCACAGAGACACACACACACACACACAGACACACACAGAGACACAAACACACACACAGAGACACACACACACACACATACACAGAGACACACACACACAGACGCACACAGAGACACACACACTCTCACACACGTGCACACACACACAGACACACACAGAGACAAACACACACAGACACACACAGAGACACACACACACACACAGACACGCACAGAGACACACACACACACACACACAACACAGACACACACAGAGACACAAACACACACACAGAGACACACACACACACACACATACACAGAGACACACACACAAACAGACACACACAGAGACACACACACACACATATACACAGAGAAACACACACAAACAGACGCACACAGAGACACCACACACACACACACACACAATATACACAGAGACACACACACTCACACACACAACACACACACAGACACAGAGACACACACACACAGACACACACACACACACTCTCTCATACACACACACACAGAGACACACACACAGACACACACAGAGAGACACACACAGACACACACAGACACACACATACACACACTCTCCTCATACACACACACACACACAACTGATCTACAATGCAAAAAAATCTGTTTGCTATTCAGTGTTTATGTGTTTCCAGGTCAAATATCTATACATGGTAAAATAAACAATGTTTTCTTGAAAGCCAAATTACTTAAGATATGAAGTCCTGTTTTCTAAAGAAAAAAAAGCTAAATTAATTGAGCTTATATATCTACCAATAGAGTCAGAAAAATGATCGCGTTTTCCTTTTGAATTAAGCTGATTTCTCTGACCCCATTGGCAGATATTTGTTCTTGTTTTAAGCAAAAACTTACTTCATTTTAATTGCATTTTTTTTCAGTAAACAAGTTGTTTCGGTTTCTCAAGTATTTTAACAATCTTTTTAGACATTCGTACGGGGAAAAAAAAATCCTGAGTAAAACCATATCTGCAGTGTTTGATGATAGAGGTAATGTACATTTTTACTGCTCTCTAAAATAAAAACTGTGTTTCTCAGGGGTCAGATGTTAATATGAGACGTTTAGCAGTTTCCCAGCAGGAATCATGTTGTCGCTCGTCTATCATCATAGATGTTTATGACTCCGTTTGACCTCCAGCCCATGAAGAGTCACCCCAGTTTAACCCCAGAACTACACACACAGACTTAACACATGGTTAACCTTCATGAAAAATGCATTAATAAGCAGATTTTCTTTACCTGTGTCTGCGAGCAGCTCCTCTGCGCTTCTTTCCAGGTTTATCTGCTTGTTTACAGCTCTACTGTATTTAGAACAAGCTGCTATTTTTACAGCGTGTGATTTGATTCCTCGTGTCACGGCGTCTGGACGCTTCCACATGTTTCACACTATCACACACACTGATCCGTAAATGACTCCCGATGACATAACACACACCTGCATTCACACATATAGCCTATTGTTCTTGAAATAAAGCAAGCATGACCTTTATCTGAAGGGTCGTGACCTCAGAAATGTGCCACATGTTGACCTTCCCTCGCATTACACACATTATCAGACGCCCATGGTTAATAAATCTTTAATAAATTGTTAATAAATCTTTATTAATATCAGCTCAAGTCACATTTATCTTTGTAGCACTTTATACAAAACTCTTTCAAAGCAGCTTCACAGAAATAAACCGACACAATTTTAAAAGGTTTTAAAAGTTATATGAATCTAAGAACATAACACCCTTAATGTTCTTATAACTTTAATAATATTTGATATACGTTCTCATAACTTTGTTCTCAGAACAACGCACTCAAAACATCCTCATGATGTCCTTTGTACTTGGTCAACATTCTCAGAAACGTTTTTGTAACCTTTAAATAACGTTCTAATCACGACACGACATTTTAACGTTCTTAGAATGTGAAAAATAAATGTTCAAATAACATATTTGGGGAAAATAATCTGTGTTAAGGGTTAAAGTATGTAATGTGATTACTTTTTTCAAGTAACTAGTAAAGCAAAATAAGTAACACTTTGTTACTTTGTTTCTCATGTTTTCTCCTGTCCTCATGTTGAGAGAGTTACTTTTGAAACGAGTAACGCAATATTGTAACACATTACTTTTAAAAGTAACTTCCCCAACACTGGAGAAAATACGTATACGGGACGCCTACGTTGACTACTATATTACAATCAAATTTAATCTTGACAAACTATATATCGTTGGAAAGGTCTAAGACTCCCAAATATATATTATACCAATATGTTTTGTTAAAAATTATGTAGGAAAAGTAATAGATGAATTTATGACAAGAGTGCACCCTCAGAAATCTACATTACAAAAGGAGCTTTGACCTTTGTTTAAAAAAAAGACTTCCTTGTTGCCTTTTTCTCTATCACTTTTTAGAAATCATCAGAAGTTATACATCACTTGAAAACATAAAATCTCAAAATTCATCCTTTAACCTGATAACTGTCACTCATGTTTTTGAAGAAAGACTTGAATGTGCATGATACAAACCTAAATTTTTATAATTCATGACTGAAAACATTTTGTAACATGATTTTGATGTGCCATTTACATGGTAATGCAATGTCTGATTTTAAAATGGGTTTTTAAGGATGAATTTTGAGATTTTATGTTTTCAAGTGATATATAACTTCTGATGATTTCTAAAAAGTGATAGAGAAAAAGGCAACAAGGAAGTATTTTTTTTAAACAAAGGTCAAAGCTCCTTTTGTAATGTAGATTTCTGAGGGTGCACTCTTGTCATAAATTAATCTATTACTTTTCCTACATAATTTTTAACAAAAAATATTGGTAAAATATATATTTGGGAGTCTTAGACCTTTCAAACGATATATAGTTTGTCAAGATTAGATTACATTTGATTGTAAAATAGTATAGTCAGCGTTGGTGTCCCGAATACGGGACGGGGTGACATTTAACAGGTTAAAACCCATTTTAAAATCAGACATTGCATTACCATGTAAATGGTACATCAAAATCATGTTACAAAATGTTTTCAGTCATGAATTATAAAATTTAGGTTTGTATCATGCACATTCAAGTCTTTCTTCAAAAACGTGAGTGACAGTTAACAGGTTAAATAATTTTCTAATTACAAGTAAAGAAAACCCCTGATTTTTAATTTTAAAACGTTCAAATAAAGTAGTATTCTGGGTAAAAATAAAGGGAACCATCTTTAAATAATTCAATAATCACAACAACAACAACTACAAAAAACTACATTTTAACGTTTTTGAAATATTTCAAAACAACGTTCTTACAATGTTTTATTTTATCACCTACATTTATTACTTTGTTCATTTCAAGTCAGTTTTGTTTTCATCTGATTATGTCAATGCAGTTAATATTAAGGTCCGTAATATCAGTTTTACAGAAAATACATAACATTACAAAGCAGTCCTTATAATACCTTATATTAGCTATAAGCTCTGATATTGAATCATTTGCATCATTTGTCTTCCATATGCAGTGATTTGATGTTTGATCATTATATCGTATCATACAGCTGACATTAGATCATTAATTTGCAGGAGACCGGGGCTAGTTGTCACAAGCAGTGATTTCTGATGTAGTTCAAAACAGTACTGAACTCTGTCCTCCAACGTATTTCAACAGAAGTTAGTTTAACAGGAGGTTCACAACGTGACAACATGCCCCGCTATAGACTTAACATGCGTTATATGGACACTGTTGTTGTATCTCTGTCCCAAAATGTAAAAGCTAAAGAGAAAAAAGTAACCAATCAATCCCAATGTTTTAAATGAAGCCCGGACTGAGCAGCAGAGTGCAGTGTTGGTCAAGTGAGGACACTCAGTAGGAAGCACACTGTTAAGTGGCTCAGGTGTCTGATACAACACTGCAGTGATGATGTCCAGCAGGATTTTTCCATTTGGATTATTGCAGAACATCAGTGACTAACAGAAGTTTGTGATTCTTACACAAAAACACAACGTCTCTGAGTTATGAAGCCGATGCCAACGTTTGAGAAACAATCCATCATTTTGAAAATCATTAAGAAAAAGTTATTTCTGAATGTTTTGAAATGTTCAAACTCTCCAGTTTTTTATATTTCAATTTAAAAAGAACGTTTCTTCTTGATAATGTTACAGCAACATTAGATTTTGTCATTTGAAGCCAAATTTTCTTACATTTTAAGAACAACCATGTATTATTATATTCTATACTTTTAAAAATGTTATCTTAATGTTCTCTAAAACACCAATTTTTTAACACTTAAAGAATGTTTTCTCAGTTATGTAAATGTTAGAGAAACATTCTGTTCTATATTTTGAAAATGTTATAATAATGTTAAATGTAATTGTTCTCTAAACACCCAAAATGCAGGTTTTTATATTTAAAGAACATCTTTTCTTGGTTATGCAAACATTATATAAACATTACATTTCTTATCATATATAAACCTTTACGAAATTGTTATTTCCTTTTTTTTTTTACATCCAGTTTTTTAACACATTAAGAACATTTCTTTTTGGTTATGTGAACATTAAAGGAACATTCCATTCTATCATTCTGAAAATGTGAACGTTACATTTGAATGTTCTCAGTGTATATAACACCCATTTTTTATATTTAAGGAATGTTTTTCTAGACGAACATTAAAGGAACGTTTCATTCTATCGTTTTGAAAATGTTCTGAAAACGTTACATTGTTGTCACTGAACACAGTTCATAAGTTCAGAGAACACTCAGATAAATCATAAGGACGTTCTGAGAGCAATGTTCTAAGATTGTTTCCTCTCAGCGTTGCAAGAACATGTATCAAATATTACGTTTTAAGAATGTTCCATAAACACTAGTTTAAGAATATTTTTCCTTCACATTTACATACAATTAAAAATTTAATTAAATGTATGCATTTAGCAGATGCTTTTATCCAAAGCGACTTACAGTGCATTCTGTGAAGCTCATGTAAAAACTGTAAGATCACAGCGCGTGCAACACCAAAGTCAGGGGTTTGATTCTCAGGCAATGCATGAACTGCAAAGTTAGCTGCTTTGGATAAAAGCTTCTGCTGCTTTATTTACATTTATGCGTTTGGCAGATGCATCTAGAAGCAGATTATCAAGTGATTGCTGAAATAATGAAATGTTCTTCCCGTGTCACTGCAGCATGCATCGCATCTCTCTCGTGTGAGCTGAAAGCAGATCTTCTGTGTTTTCTAATCTTATCTCCATGTCAAAGACTTCATCTTCAGGAGCCAAGCCAACGACAGGCTTTTATTAGCGATTCTTAGCTATATTCAGCGTGCAGTGCCATCTTTTCTCTAAAATGTGAGTGGTGATCAATTCATGATAAAAAGCATAACAGAGACAAAACCATGGAAGCCCGTTTCACCACAGAATTAAAAAAAAATGTAATTGTGACTTTTTATCTCACAATTCTGAGAAATATAAGTCAGAACTCAGAATTTAGCTTTTTTCTCTCAGAATTGAGATTTGCTCTTCTCGGAATTAGTTTAAATTTTGCAGTTGCAACTTTTTTATTAGAATTCTGACTTTTTATCACAATTCCAAGATTACATGTCACATTTCTGAGTTTATATCTTGCATTTCTTGTTTTTTTGTCACAGAATGAAAGGAAAAAGTCCTTTTTTATTTGTTATTCTGTGACAGATAAAAGCTTGTATAACTGACTTTCAACGTCAAAAATCGTCTGCTAGATACATAAATATAAACATGATTTCTGTTAGTTGATTCTGTTGTATGACTTTCTTTGTTCTGTGGAGCACAAAAGAAGATATTTTGAAGAATGTTCAGGAAACCAAACAGTTTCTGTTCCCATTGACTTCCTTTATATAGATAAAAAAGTAAATTTTCGGGTGAAATATCACTTTAAATTCATGTATTGAAGTCTAGATCCATGAACAAAAATATGTACTAAGAGCATTTTGGGTAATGTTATTCAAGTTATTCAAAAGTTTCTTCTGAACGTTCCGAAACACAGAATGTAACAATTAAAGTAACAATTCTATTAACAAACAAAAAATGTTAGATGCACTTCCAACTATTTCAGTTTCAGAATCAACAGAACATTCAGAACATTATTAAAGACCAGATGTCTTTAAACAAACGTTCTATTAACGTTACTGGAAGAGTGTTCTGAGAACGTTCGCCGGGGAAGCGCTGGATCCGGTTAAAGCTGAAGTTAATGTGGTTAAGACCTTTACACACATGGCTGAGATAAGTGTGTTGAAAGGCCAGCTCTCCTGAGTCTGCATCACATGCTGAGCTTTAATCTCATCAATGCAGGTTCAGAAAACAAGCATACAGCAAAGTTTATTTTAGAACAATGAGTCAGGCCGCCCTCGCAGCTGTGACTGATGTCTTAAGCAGCGCTAGTGTCTTATATCATAATTACACACTGCTGAGACCAAAATAGAGCTCAAGCTCAGCAGAAATCACGCTCAGAAGACTTCAAATCAAACACATGTGATGGGCTTTCTATCACACCCAGATTCTCCAGATACATTTGGCCTCGTGTAAAAGGGCAAGGAAGCGAGCAGGTGTTAATGTGAGTAATGTGAGCGAACAATAGCTCAGACGGAGGCCTTCGCGGTCCCAAACACTCTCTAAATCCACAGGAACGGGGAACGTTCTGAGTGGGTTCTCTCGAGGTTAAGAACAAACTGGTTTTTAAAGGGACAGTTCACCCAAAAATGAAAATCACAAAGTGTTTTACTCACCCTCAAACCATCCTAGAAGTATATGACTTTTCTTCTTCGATGAATCCAATCGGTGATGAAAAATGTCCTCTTCCAAACTTTATAATGACAGGGAATGGGTGTTATTTTTCAGTAGCCCAAAATAAATCTGATAAACCGCATCAATCCATCATTAAAAGTGTCCCACACGTCTCCAAGAGTTAAAAAGGGCTTTCAAAAATTAATCGAAGCATTTTTTTTAAGAAAAAACCTTTATAAGCAGTATTCTCTCTAACTGTTGCCGGAATTAAAGCATGTACAACAGTCGGCGGATGCTAGTTATTAAAGTTTCTAAAGTTTTAAATATGGATATTTTTTTCTTACACAAATGCATTGATTCGCTTCAGGAGGTCTTTATTTACCACCAAGAACCGCATGGGACACTTTTTATGATGGATGCATGCGCTTTATTGGACTTCTTTTGGGCTACTGAAAAAATACCAAATTATAAAGCTTGGAAGAGGACATTTTTCATCTCCGATTCTGAAAGAAGAAAGTCATGTACATCTAGATGACTCAAGGGTGAGTAAATCATGAGGTAATTTTCATTTTTGGGTGAACTGTCCCTTTAATAATGATCTCAAAATGTAAGCACAGAAACATTATTTACATTGTTCCCGGAGCACTATATTTCTGAAACATTTTAGTTATTTGTTTCAAAACAGCATTCCCATAATATCTGCATGTTCCTTTAACCTTCGTATCACCAAGAAGAAACATTTGAAGAACTGGATGTTTGTTTGTTTTTTTTACATTCAGAAATATAATTTTTATAACTTAATGAACCGTTAAAACATATTTTGTTAGCTAGAGGTTCTCAAATCATTACCAGAAAAACATTTATACATCATTCATAGAACATTTAATATAAAAACAATAAAAAACATTACAATTAATCTCCCCACAATGTTTATGAAATTATAAAATGGAATGTCTCCTTAATGTTAAACATTTATGGATGTTTTGAACATTCAGAAATAAGTTTTTCGTAGCTTAATGGGAACATATTTTTGACACAAATACATAATCTGATGGATGCACTGAAAAGCCTTCATATAAACTCTACATCTGAATTAAATACCATTGGAATGCATGCATGAAATATTCTGATTAACAGCAAAAATTAAGCATGCAAATGCATAAATATAATTTTTTTAAATAAAAATATATATATTGCACACATGCGCAGTGGCATGATTTTTATGCTTCCATACATTTTACGTAAACAAGATGCGTACTCTATGTTTACTGTCATCTGAATATGAAAAAGCAATGAAAACATATGCTCTGAAATCACTATTGAAATGTATGTAATTGTATTTTTTATACCTCATGTTCTTGTGGCATTGAATTAATAAAGCATGAAAAAAAATTGATATGGATATTTGCTAAAATAGCACAATCACCCAATAAAAAAAAAACAAATAAATAAAGGAAAATTGCATTGCAATGTCTTGCAATTCTCCCAATTCTGACATAATGTAGTATAAACTCTCAGTTGCAAAAAAAGTATTGTGAGATAAAGGTCGCAATACCTAATTTATTTCCCTATTTATTTATTTCCTCGCTCTGGTTCTGAGCTGTGCGTGTGCTAAAGTTTAGTTTGCTCTAATTAATGCACATGTAAACATATACGTGTATCGGTTTCATGTTACAGAATCCGCAGTCACAGCAGATTCATTCAGACTGACAAAAATATAAGTGTGAAGTAATTAATTCTGGTTTGAGATTTCTGTGCATTGACGAACGTGAGACATGTCACCTTCGGTTTCTCTGTGAACATGTGTTTTAATGTGTCTGTCACTTGATGATTAGAGAGGTTATTTTGGATGTGATGGTCCTTTACAACATATGCAAGATGTTTTCCACCTTAAAAACACATGATGTAATGGAGGCAGCAGTGTGTTCATGTGAACAGCAGGTGTTTGCATTAGTTTGCATGTGTTCACCCTTTCATCCGCTGCTTTGGACACGATTCAAGCTGCAGTATTCTTAAAAAAATGATTTTGTTCCTCAGTATCTTTGTCTTGTCTTCCAGTACAAATATCTAAATGTTTATAACTCAAGATGCATTTACTGGAAAAGCAAAATTGCATAACCTAACATGTTAGTTTTAAAGTTATACTGTTCAGTTAAAGTTTTATAGTCTGCATGAAAATAAAATTAGTAGAACGCTGTAAGAAATGTTATTGTAACTTTTTAAAATAATGTTCATGAAAAGAAAACTGTAGCTACATTTTAATAATTAGTAACACTTCACAATAAGGTTAACATACTTTGGTAAACATGAGCTTAATACTTCAAGCATTTATTAATTTAAACACTTACTAATGCATTATTAAAATCATAGTTTGTGCTTGTTAATATTAAGTAATGCACTAACATTGAATGACTAAGATTAATAAACACTGTAACATTTAACCATTTAACTAACAGAAGCTTATGGTAAAGGTTTTTTTTTTTTTTAAAGGTTTAAATGTTACATTTTGGGTAAAAAAAATAAAAAAAAAAATAATAAAAAAAAAAAATATATATATATATATATATATATATATATATATATATATATATATATATATATATATATATATATATATAATTTTTTTTACAAATGTTATATTTTGGAAAAAAAATTTATATATATATATATATATATATATATATATATATATATATATATATATATATAAAAAAAATTTTTTTTACCCAAAATATAACATTTAAACCTTTAAAAAAAAAAAACCTTTACCATAAGCTTCTGTTAGTTAAATGTATAAATGTTACAGTATATATATATTAAACGTTATTTTTATTTTTTTTTAAGATGTTCAGTGATTTATAAACGATGTTCCCACAATGCTTTTATGACCTAAATAGGTTACCCTAAAAGACAAAAGTCGTGTTTTCTGAAAAAAGTACCAGGATGAAGTCAGTTTTTGCCTAAAACGAGAACACATATCTGCCAGTGGGGTCAAAAAGATTTTAATTCTGACCACATTAGTAGACATTTTTCTCATTTCAAGCAAAAGCTCTTTAGATATTTGTTCTGTAACAAAACCAAAGTTTCTGAGTAATAAAACAAGCATTGATTGCAGAAGCTTCCAGCAGCCCGTGAGGAGAGAGAGAGAGAGAGAGAGAGAGAGTGTTGGAAGTGAATGGGTGCCGCCCATCCCAACAGAAAACAGCTGAAAGGAGAGGTGCTGATGATGACCCTTCAGTCACACGGAGCGTCTGGACGATGAAGATCTGATCTGAAGATCTTCAGCTCACACACAGGTGAATATAAAGCTCGTTTGGATCTCTGATGATCCGGTGTTTGATTCGTTTGTTCGTTCGCTTCACAGGAGATGAGTTCTGCTCTGGTTCATGACAAACTCTTCATCAAGTCCTTCTGGGAGCAGAAGATCAACACTCACACTCATATGATCGAAGCCGAAGAAGAGAGGAGGAAGAGGAGCGCTCTCTTAAAGTAAGAGCTTTAGAAGTCATATTGAACTCTTTTCTTGATAAACTGCACACACTGTATATTCTATAGTTTTGTAATGATTATTATTATGCGCTGTGAGCTGATATTTAATACCTGTGTCTTGAGGACAGAAGATTATCAGAGTAACGGCTCTCAGATTCAATAATCCGTATTGAGACGGTGGCATGTGTGCAAATACATTCAATACAAGTCAATTATACTCAAGTTACAGACAATTCAGAGAATTATTAAAGCTTGCATCTAACCTTAACCATTCATTAAAACCCTGCACTATTTTATACATTTTGTAGGTTTACTTTTGTTCATCAAGGATGCGTTTAATTGAGTAAAAATGACAGTGAAAACATTCATAATGTTGGAGAAGATTTCTATTTTTTTATATAAAAGCTGTTCTTTTGAACTTTGTTCGTCTTTGAATCCTAAAACTAAAATGTAATGCATTATACACATAAAATATTTCTAATACCCGTATTTTCCGGACTATAAGTCGCACTTTTTTTCATAGTTTGGCTGGTCCTGCGACTTATAGTCAGGTGCGACTTATTTATCAAAATTAATTTGACATGAACCAAGAGAAAACATTACCGTCTCCAGCCGCCAGAGGGCGCTGTATGCTGCTCAGTTCTCCTGTAGTCTACACTGAAGACATAGAGCGCCCTCTGGTGGCTGGAGACGGTAATGTTTTCTCTTGGTTCTAAATAAATGCAACTTATGTTTTTTTACTCATATTTTTGGACTGATGTGACTTATACTCAGGTGTGACTTATAGTCCGAAAAAAACGGTAATCAGAACTGTTCTAGCATATTAGAATGATTTAATGATGACTGGAATGAAGTAATGATGGTGAAAATTCAACAGCGTATCACAGAAATAAATTCAAGTTTAATAGATTTTCACTTAGAAACCAGCTGTTTTACATTGAAATACTATTTCACATATTTACTGTATTTTTAATTAAATGAATACAGCCTCGGTGAGCAGGAGAGACTTCTTTTGAAAGCATGAGTGTCATGCATGGACTCCACAGCAGTGTGTGATGGGGTTGAACTGTGATTTCAGGCTGCGTGACGAGTGGCTCACAAGGATGGAGAACCGGACCAAACATCTGAAGAATTTCGGAGACAATCGCGGGGGAAATCCAACGGCTAACTAACTGTGCGACACACAGATGAGCCGAGCTCAATAAACACACGAGTCACTGACTGCTGCTCCATTCTCTTTATTTCACACATTCAGATGGAAATATTCATGCGAGGGCAGGCGAGAACAGCTGCGCTGGAGGACAACACACTGACAGACACACAGACGTGTCGAAAGATCCTGTCATACGAGCCGCCCATGTATTTCAAGCTCTGTCAGCGCTCGTTTAAACACAATCCATCATCACTAATTAACAGAAACACCTCTGTCTCGCTGTTCAAAGTGTAAGAGGTCATCAAATATTCAAAAAACTAAAGAACGACGCGCCGCTCAAATGAAAGTGAGTGTTTATAATAAAAAACTAAAATCAGCCGATCGTCAAAGAGGAAGGAAAACTGAGCCGCTTTGCAAACAGATGACGGACGATCTTCAGTCGTCTACTTCTTCTTCTTCTTTCCTTTCTTCCCTCCTTCTCCCTGCTGCGATCCGGCCTCCGCTCCACCGCTCTTCTGCGTTCTGCTCTTCAGTTTAGGGATCATTTCCACCACATAAAACATCACATCTTTCCCTGAAGGCAGAGACAAGACTGAGGTCATCATTAAACACCTAACCTGCGAAAACAACACTTGAAAAACGGCTGCTTTATTATTCAAAATAAATGTTTATATTTTAATATTATTTCAGTGAAATATTTCTATATATATATATATATATATATATATATATAAATTTTTTTCTTTTTTTAATAATATAATATAAAATATAATTTTTAGTATTTATAAAATTCTAGTAATTTTTTTTAAATTTTATTATAGACAAATTTTATATATATATATATATATATATATATATATATATATATATATATAGTTTTTTTATTAGTATTTGTTTTACTTAGAAATATTAGTGCTTAATTACTTTTTATTTAGGATTAATAAAATATTTATTTTAAATATTGTATATAATATTTTTAAATTATTTCTGTGGACTATTTTAATAGTAATATTTTTATATATATTTTATATCCTATATTATATATATATATATATATATATATATATATATATATATATATATTATGGTTTTTTTTTGGGGGGGGGGGTAAAAATAAAATATTTTTTATTATTTATAAAATTAGTCAAATTATAATATTTTATATTTTGTGTTATTTTAGCCAAATTTTGCCTTTTTCTCTTATATATATATATATATATATATATATATATATATATATATATATATATATATATATATATATATATATATATATAAGTAATAGTTTTTTATTAGCATTTGTATTTATTAGAAATATGTATTTATTTTTGGTACTTATTTACTTTTTATTTAATATTAGGATTAATAAAATAATAATATTATTATTATTTTTATATTGTATATTATTTCAAAATATTGTAATTTTTTTATTATTACATATAATTTGTAACACCACAAACTTTTGGCCATATTGTGCAGTCTTAAAACAAGCAGAGAAAACCTGGAATTTTTCTTTTAAAAAGTTTCAGTTGCTTTTTCTTTCCCCCAAATCATTCAGCCTTACTTCAAAATGAATGATTTAGTTCAGTGAACTCATAGCTTACTAGATGCAAACTTGTCTTGGCACAGACTTCCGTCCTGGAGTTTGAGCTGAATGCGCACTCTTCCTCTGAACTGAGCGTCTCGGTTCCATTCGCGTGGATACATCTTGTTCTGGAAGAAGGAAGTGATGTCATGATGTCACATCCACACTAAACACCAGAATCAGAGCTTGATGAACCGCTGTCAGACCTCCACCAGAACATTGAGTCCAGCAGCGGTCAGGACGTCCCGGATCTCAGCACACGACGGGTTCTCCACCGCCTGAACACACACACACACACACACATACACACACACAGGTTAAACAAACAGATTAAACACACACACACACACACACACACACACAGGTTACACACACAGATTAAACACACACACACACACACACAGGTTACACACACAGATTAAACACACACACTCGATTATGAACAACAGCAGCAGAAACACTCACCTTCTCTGCAGGTATTCTTCTGCCTTCTGCTAATGTCTTTTTACTGTTGATGTATGCTGGATAAATGCACATAAACCTGGAGAAAAAATATATATATATATATATATATATATATATATATATATATATATATATATATATATATATATATATAATGCTTATAAATATAAAAATACAAAATATATTCAGTTAAATACATATATTTACATAATAACAAACATACACATATGTATATATGCGAGCGTGTGTATGTGAATTAAAAATTGTTAAAAAATATATATTTCAATATATAAATACATATTAAATATATATAAACATTTATATATATATATATATATATATATATATATATAGCGAGGGAGAGAGAACTTTAAAATAATATTTAATATTTTTTAAAACATTTAAATATAAAAATATTAATATTCTCTCTCACACACACAAAAACAAAATATATAAATACACTTAAACATAGATATTTAAATGAGATACATGTAGTTTAGCGGTTATGTCATCAGAGGTATACAGTAGTGAACTGACCGCTCTTTATCCGCGGGATTTGTCGTTAGATGCGCCATTTCTTCACTGATCTATACTATAGTCTTATATTTATATTTATATAGATCAGTGCATTTCTTCGTTTAATCCGCGTTTGATTCTAAACGACTGGAAGCTAAACGCTGAGTAGTGTTTGTGTGGACACGACACTTCCGGCGGAGCGCGTCTACTTCCGCTCGTCCGCTGTGACGTCACCGCCGCCTGTCGGTCCGGAGAGCGTTAGCCACATTTAGCATGTAATGTTAGCATGTTCTCAGAACTCGATAATATCTTCATAATAATGATTAAATATGTTCATAATGATGATGAAATATGTCTCAGGATGCGAAGGTGAGTGACTGATGCTGAGCTGACTGATGCTTTCACAAACTCGCTCATTTAAACACACACGTCTCCAGCAGCTCGTATTATGATAAATAATTTTATATAACTCCAGTTTAGTATTTTAATTAATTAAATTCCACGTCACCACCTGTTATAATTCATTCATTTAATTATATAATGTGTTTGTTTTGTGTTTTCTCTTAATGTGTTAAAACCATAGACTGTATAAAACAAAACAAAACAAAAACAAGCAAGACTCAACAACACGCCATTTATACTTTTATTTTGTTTTAATATTCTACTCCTTTAACTAGATGATCTTGTTTGTACAGTACATACTTATTTTGTATATTTTGTCTGCTCTACATAAGTTATTTATTCGGTGGTTAAAATAATTAAGATATTTAAAAAATGTTTAGTATTTTGCATTTTTTAAGTATTACTATGTAAAACATCTGTTTTCTGTGTGAATCTGTGTTAAAGTGTCATTTATTTCTGTGATGTGCAGCTGTATTTCCAGCATCATTCCTCCATTCTTCAGTGTCACATGATCTTCAGAAATCAGAATAATATGATGAAAACATATTTTTTATTTTTGGAAACTGATGCATTTTATTTTTCAGTATTCACAGATGAACAGAAAGTTCAAAAGAGCAGTGTTTATCTGAAATATAACATTATAAATGTCTTTACGCTCACTTTTCATCAGTTTAACGCATGCCTTGGCATTTATTTTTTCTGTTTAAAAATAAGTACTGTATTTTTTGATGTATAACTGATTTATATGATGACTCGTGTCTCTGCTGGTGTGTTAGGATGTGAGTGTGTGTTTCCGTCCGCCGCTGAAGGACACAGACGCTGTTCTCCTCACACACAGAGTCCTGCAGGAGTTTCCCATCAGAGTCCAGCCACAGTTCAGACCCTGGTTCCCATCTGCGTCTGACGCTCTCAAACCCCTCAAACCTGCTCCTCTGATCTCCTCCGAGGATCTACAGAGCGTCTCTCTGCGTCTGGAGGAACCGGCGGACGCTTCAGACCAGCGGAGACCAGCTGAGAGACCCAAGCGCTCGTGGTGCGCCATCGCAGACAGACGCGCGCCGCAGAAGATCACACGCTCCTTCTCACGCCTCTTCCAGAAGACCGTGGAGAAACACGCACTGCATCTCCGTCAGAGGGTCAAGTGGGTGGTGTGTGAGCGTAACTGTGGCCCTCGTGGCATGGAGGAGCTCTGGCTGGATCTGAACCGAGCCATCAGACGCTCACGACTGCCCACGTGCAACGCTAACTACCAGAGAGCGCTAGCTCAAATCTGGCTCTACTGCGACGTCTTCTACTCCGAGTACATCGGGAATCTCTTGAAGCAGGAGTTCCAGCTCTCAGGACAGATCACCTTAACATGCCATAGACTCGGAGACATCGTTAAGTTATAGCTGTGGAATGATTTGTATTTATTATTAGGTGTTTATGAACTTGTTTTTATGTGTCATGCATTTTACATGTGTATTAAAGGAGCTGCGGGTTTCACATCCGTCTCTTGTCATGCTTGATCATTTAAGTGCTTTAAGTTAGTGTTCAATAGATGTTTAAATAGGTAAGTGATCACTAGTGCTAGTGGCAACATTTCTTATTTTTATTTTAACTATGTACTAAAAAATATATACTATGTACTATAGAAATATATATATAAAAAAACTAATAAAATTGGGAAAATCATTAAAAAAAAAAAAATCTAAAAAGAAAAAACATATTCAAAATATTAACAAAAAACGATAATAGTTTCTCGTTGATAATAAAAAAGTTACTGTAACTTTACTAAATGCAACCTTTTCACCTGATTCAAAGCAGAACTTTTAGTTTCTTCAGTGATCAGAATTATACAATTCAATAATGTGATTTGTGTACTTCATAGAAAGAATCTATGAAGGAATCATCTGAGAATTGATTCCTTTGAATCTCCTTCATGATGGTCTAAACCATCATGATTGATTGATAGATTGATTAATTCTCATGTTACTGTAGGTGTGATTGGGAGTGAAACTCTGGTGAGTGTGAGACTCTTTCTTATGAAACACTTTTTGACGCATTCATTATTTTCAGCAGCTTTAAAGTGCATTTCTGTTATCACCTGCCTCCTGGTGTTTGTCACAAGTGTTGCAACTTGTGTGACGTAGATTCATATCTTCTTCATCAACAGTTCCTCAGAAAGAGAGAGTGTTTACCAAATCTTGACACTTTCTCCAGGAATCAATTCTTTCGTGTTGCTCGAAACAAACACTTTTGTGTTCGAGTTTATATCTCATAATTCAGAATTTCAGACAACAAAAGGAGAACGGTTTTATTTCAAACTCCTGTTTTTGTGAACTGGTCTTATCCACACCCTGATAATAGATGTATGCTGATGATTTGAGTTGTCTTGTATACAGCCAGAAGAGAAATGGAAGGAAGCTGCCAAAGGAAGTGTTTTTCTGCCATATCACCCTGATGTTATCGCTCTTCTAAAAAAACCTGAACTTTGCATTGAGAAACCACGAGAAAACCACTGAGGCTCCAACAGCATGTGCTCTACTCCGACTGTGAGTGACTTTACTCTGGTTATGATATATATATATTTCAATTGTGCGTACAGTGTGTATTGATCTATATCAGTGTGTGTGGATTTATCAGAGCTACAGATCTACAGAATTCATATCCATGAGCTCCTAGATGTCTTTGGCTGCTGAGGTTGTTTCAGGCTTTTTTCTTCTAAAATCACTTCACCTTGTTCTTCAAGATGAGAAGATGAACTGCAGGAGATCTGTGTGCATCTTTATCTGTGTCTTCTACTTCTGCTGTAAGTAAACTTCAGCACGACACTGGAAAATAGTTTCAGATAAAGACAGATCATTGAATTCAATGACTTAGATGTTCCCTGCCACAGGATAAAAAAAATCGGTATCTCACAATTCATACAGTACTGTGTTTCATGCAATTCTGACTCTTTTACAGTTTCACAATTCTGACTTTAATTCTCACAATTCTATGTTTGTATGTCAATTCTGAGTTGAAATCTTTAATTATGAGTTTATATCTCAATTATTAGTTTATATCTTCAATTACGAGTGTATATCTCAATTCTGAGTTTATATCTGTAATTCTGAGTTTATATATCACAATTCTGAGTTTATATCTCTAATTCTGAGTTTATATCTGTAATTCTGAGTATGTATCTCAATTCTGAGTTTATATCTCACAATATTGAGTTTATATCTCACAATTCTGAGTTTATATCTCACAATTCTGAGTTGATATCTCAATTCTGAGTTTATATCTCACAATTCTGAGTTGATATCTCTAATTCCGATTTTATATCTCTAATTCTGAGTTTATATCTCAATTCTGAGTTTATATATCTAAATCTGAGTTTGTATCTCAATTCTGAGTTTGTATCTCAATTCTGAGTTTATATCTCTAATTCTGAGTTTGTATCTCACAATTCTGAGTTTATATCTATAATTCTGAGTTTATATCTCAATTCTGAGTTTATATCTCTAATTCTGAGTTTATATCTCAATTCTGAGTTTATATCTCTAATTCTGAGTTTATATCTCTAATTCTGAGTTTATATCTCAATTCTGAGTTTATATATCTAAATCTGAGTTTGTATCTCAATTCTGAGTTTATATCTCTAATTCTGAGTTTATATCTCACAATTCTGAGTTTATATCTCACAATTCTGAGTTTATATCTCTAATTCTGAGTTTATATCTCAATTCTGAGTTTATATCTCTAATTCTGAGTTTATATCTCAATTCTGAGTTTATATCTCTAATTCTGAGTTTATATCTCTAATTCTGAGTTTATATCTCAATTCTGAGTTTATATCTCTAATTCTGAGTTTATATCTCAATTCTGAGTTTATATATCTAAATCTGAGTTTGTATCTCAATTCTGAGTTTATATCTCTAATTCTGAGTTTATATCTCAATTCTGAGTTTATATCTCAATTCTGAGTTTATATCTCTAATTCTGAGTTTATATCTCTAATTCTGAGTTTATATCTCAATTCTGAGTTTATATATCTAAATCTGAGTTTGTATCTCAATTCTGAGTTTGTATCTCAATTCTGAGTTTGTATCTCAATTCTGAGTTTATATCACAATTCTGAGTTTATATCTCTAATTCTGAGTTTATATCTCAATTCTGAGTTTATATCACAATTCTGAGTTTATATCTCTAATTCTGAGTTTATATCTCTATGAGTTTATATCACAATTCTGAGTTTATATCTCTAATTCTGAGTTTATATCTCACAATTCTGAGTTTATATCTCACAGTTCTGAGTTTATATCTCAATTCTGAGTTTATATCTCTAATTCTGAGTTTATATCTCACAATTCTGAGTTTATATCTCAATTCTGAGTTTATATCTGTAATTATGAGTTTATATCTCTAATTGTGAGTTTATATCTCAATTGTGAGTTTATATCTCAATTCTGAGTTTATATCTTTAATTATGAGTTTATCTCAATTATGACTTTTTTCCTTTGAATTATGAGTTTATAAATAACGATATTTGTTCTCTGAATTACCTGTTTATGTCTTGCAAAACACTCAGAATTACGAGAAACAAAGTTCAAATATCGAAACAGAAAGTTCACAGTGACCTATTTTTATTTCTTTTTTTCCTGTGGCGAAAACAAACTCCCCTAGAAATTAATATATCATTCTTTCTAGTTAAATTCAGTCTTACTTGCTGTTTCTTAGTAAGTAATGGTGAAGTTTTCCAGCTGGGAGTTTTTGTACACCAACTTTTATTTGGGCTACATTTATATATCTTGATACTGTAAATGTTTCTGAGCTTTGAATGTACTGATTGTGTTTGATTTACAGCTGCTTTGGGAGACGCAAAGCACACTTTCAGCGTTCAAGGTAAAGTTCTGACACACACGAGTGTGGTTATAAATGAAGAGTGTGAGTTAATGAGTTAATGAGATCGTTTTCCAGAGCTGACGGTGAGTCCGAAAGATCTGAAGGGTTGTGGGGAGAAAAATAAGCTTTGTGTGAAGCTAGATGACGATTGTCTCTCCATATCATCAGACGGAGCTCCTCAAGTCCCCAGAACACCTGGTACAAGCCTGAAACCATTCAGACTGGCTTTGACGCCATATTTACTGTTGATTTAGTTTGCATTTTTGTTTTTGTCCTCAAGAGAACTTCCTGAACACATCATGCCACTATCTGATCCAAGAGGAGTCGTTGACCTGCAGATGGATTCAGACAAACCACATCAGATCACAAACCACCAACAGCTTCATTCTAAGCCAGTAAACATGTCTGACAATTAACCAGCTCATAATAATTAATAAACGACTCTATGAATCGAGCTGTTAATGTGTTTTTGTTTTGTTTTATCGTAGAGCTAAGTATTTCTGCTACCCTACAACTATTTTAAATATATATTCAACTTTCAATTTAACCATCAAAACAAAGAATGTCATCAGCCTGAAAGAGCAGTTCTCTGATGTCTATCTGGTTCGCATTCAGGATATAAGTAAGACGACAGTTATGATTTTCACACTGATTTGATTTTAGCATAGAATGATGGTGATAAATGGAAGACTCACTAATGATTGTGTGAATGTCATAGTCAAGGCTCCTCGGCCGCTGATCACGTTTGTAAACGTCACTGATTCGTCAATCAACATCACATGGACCACAGGGAAAGAACCAGTCACTAAATGCAAAATCCGTTACAAATGTATCAACACAGAGTCATGGACCGAGGTAAGAAATGACAAAACATGCTTTTTTAAAATTTTTTGTTTGTTTTTGTTTATTATAATTTGTTAATATTTGAATTATTTATTTATTTTAATTAATTAATTTATTTATTTTTGTGCAGAAATATCTACTTGTTAGAACTCATAGATAGTTAAACGTACAGTATGGTATTTTTGGCCACCAGGGGTCACGCAATCAAAATAATAACATAAGACGATGATGTCGGGAAAGAACGTAGGCTCATGGGAGTTCCCTATCATTCCTCACTCATTCTTACTTAGTATTTTGACAATCACGTCTTTTCGAACGGAGAGATATATGAATTATGAAACCCCCTATCAAATCAATATTCCATCTAGCTAGTAGTAATATATGTTAAAAAACACTAACCTTTCGTTGATAATTATAATTACGCTTATACTATGATATCGAACAAGATAGTGAACTGCATTTGCAGCTACTTTATCCAGCTAGATATAGAACAAATGTAGATTTACATTATATTATACATGAGAGCTAGTACGTCTGCGTTTTACACAAGACATCATCGTCTCACAAAATATACGGATAGATACAGTTAGCTGAATGGATGCATACCTGTTTATCAGAATGCGAGCGAGTTCGGCATCTCTCTGTAGTTTCAGCTTGTCACGAAACTCTATCTTGGAAATACAACTCCAATATTTACCTGTGTCTTGTTTCTTATCTTGTCCCAAAACCTTCTCGGGTCATTTATTTCACCCGTACGTTTGCGCTTCACAGAACGTGCAGGCAAAGCATAATCATGATCCATAACTAAGTTATTGATTGAGGTATAAATACGAATATAAACAATATAAATATTAAATATAAGAGTCTCGATCAAGGCTAGCTACTACTTTTTCTTCTTCGTCTCGTCTTTGCTTTTGTTCACCTTTGTATTTTCCGGTTCCGCAGGAAGTTAGATAAATTAGAGGGGTCAAAGTTTATATGAAGCCATAGACGGGCGACAAAATGGAAATAAAGAAACGTGCCGTGTCTTCTAATTAAACTATAATTTTCTCCGGATTTGAACGTACGTGGAAACTGTCGGGATACTGTAAATACACAACTAAAATATATATATATATAACATAGATATCGTGATTTCTGCTATTTTTAAAGCAGAAAAATTACATATTGCGCCTTTAAGATAAAATTACTACTTATTTTGAAATTTATATATATATTTCTTTGCTTATTTTAATTGTCACAATTGTTATAGGTGATTGTCAGACATTCATAGATAATTAAATTAAATGACATTTCAATTAATTAAATGATAGTTAGTCTCATTATTATAAACCTAGACCAGTTTTATCCAATTAATTATCAGAATTCTAAAGTATGCCACGATCTGATTGAATAATGATGCTTAGAAAGATGTGTGCTTGTATCTCAGACTGCAGATTTGCCGTCCTCAGTCGAGTCTTGGTTCGTGATCGAGGGTTTACAGGCCTTCAGTGAATATCGTCTGACAGTCTCCTGCTCTCACAGATTGGGACGATGGAGCGACTGGAGCGACTGGAGCGACGAGACTCGAGTGAAGACGTCAGAGAGCCGTGAGTGACGACTACAGGACTTTAATTTGGTTTTGACACAGTTTTGGCTGCTGCTGTATTTCTAGTGTCAAGTCGTCTTTCATGTGTGTTTGCAGTGCCGTCTGCTGCTGCCTCTCTCAGTTATTATGTGGATTCAGATGAAAACTCCAGGATTCGGCAGCTGGTGCTTCTCTGGAAGGTAGGTTAGCACATGTGTGTGTGTGTGTGTGTGTGTGTGTGTGTGTGTGTGTGTGTGTGTGTGTGTGTGTGTGAGTGTGTGTCGTCTCTCCTATGCTGCAGATCTTCATTGGTGTGTGTTTCTGAAGGCTCTGGATGTCAGAGATGCTCGAGGGCTCATTCGAGGATATGAAGTGTCCTACAAGCCCATCAGACAACCCTCTCTGAAGAAAACCATCAACACCACTCATCTCAAGGTTTTTATTTTTTATATATATATTTTTTTTTATTAAGTGATGAAATGTCTACCTGTTATAATTAGGTTAGAAATATCAGAAATGGCTCAAATATATTTTCATTGTGTGGTTATTTTTATTTAATTTAATTTAATTTAATTGTTTAATTTATTTTATTATTTACTTCTGATTATGTAAAGAAATGTCTGCCTGTTAGAATTCATAAATTTAGAAATATATACAAAATATAATTAATTATAAGGTTAGAAATGTCAGAAATTGGTTAAATACATTTTCATTGTGTGGATGTTTTTATTTAGTTTAATTATTTCAATTTAATTGTTTTATTTTGTATTATTTACTTTAGATTAAAGGAAAACATATCTACCTGTTAGAATTCATACATAATATTCATACTCATGTATGATTTCATATTTAAATAATAATAATAGTAATGATTCAGAAATATATACAAAATATAATAATTTGATATGGTTAGAAATGTAAAAAAAATTGTTAAATACTTATAATTATATACTAATATTTTTGATCATATCAAGATGCATTTTCAAGTGAGTCATTCCGATTAATCATCATCATCGTTTGAGTTTCTGACTGTGAGACTAGAGAAATGTGCGGTGTTTTTTTGTGTCTGTAGATGATTGTTCCTGTAAGGTCAGAGGAGTATGAGGTCTCTGTTTGTGCCTTTAACAGCGTGGGATGCTCAGCGCACCGCAGGATCACACTCGACGCATCTCGTAGTCACGGTACTCACTGTACTCAGGGTACTCACGGTACTCACTGTACTCAGGGTACTCACGGTACTCACTATACTCACTCTACTCACGGTACTCACGGTACTCACTCTACTCACGGTACACACTATACTCACGGTACTCACTGTACTCACGGTTCTCACGGTACTCACTGTACGCATGGTACTCACAGTACTCACAGTACTCACAGTACTCACTGTACTCACAGTACTCACTGTACTCACGGTACTCTCGGTTCTCACGGTACTCACTGTACTCACGGTACTCATTGTCATCACTCTACTCACGGTACTCACAGTACTCACTATACTCACGGTACTCACGGTACTCACTGTACTCATGGTACTCACGGTTCTCACTGTACTCACGGTACTCTCGGTTCTCACTGTACTCATGGTACTCAATGTACTCACGGCACTCACAGTACTCACTATACTCACGGTACTCACTATACTCACTGTACTCACTATACGCATGGTACTCACGGTACTCACTGTACTCACAGTACTCACGGTACTCACGGTTCTCACGGTACTCACGGTACTCACGGTACTCACTGTACGCATGGTACTCACAGTACTCACAGTACTCACTGTACTCACGGTACTCACGGTACTCACGGTACTCTCGGTTCTCACGGTACTCACTGTACTCACAGTACTCATTGTACTCACTCTACTCACGGTACTCACAGTACTCACGGTACTCACGGTACTCACTGTACTCATGGTACTCACGGTTCTCACTGTACTCACAGTACTCACGGTACTCACGGTTCTCACGGTACTCACGGTACTCACGGTACTCACTGTACGCATGGTACTCACAGTACTCACAGTACTCACTGTACTCACGGTACTCACGGTACTCTCGGTTCTCACGGTACTCACTGTACTCACAGTACTCATTGTACTCACTCTACTCACGGTACTCACAGTACTCACGGTACTCACGGTACTCACTGTACTCATGGTACTCACGGTTCTCACTGTACTCACAGTACTCTCGGTTCTCACTGTACTCATGGTACTCAATGTACTCACGGCACTCACAGTACTCACTATACTCACGGTACTCACTATACTCACTGTACTCACTATACGCATGGTACTCACGGTACTCACAGTACTCACTGTACTCACGGTTCTCACGGTACTCACGGTACTCACGGTACTCTCGGTTCTCACTGTACTCATGGTACTCAATGTACTCACGGCACTCACAGTACTCACTATACTCACGGTACTCACTATACTCACTGTACTCACTATACGCATGGTACTCACGGTACTCACTGTACTCACAGTACTCACGGTACTCACGGTTCTCACGGGTACTCACGGTACTCACGGTACTCACTGTACGCATGGTACTCAATGTACTCACGGCACTCACAGTACTCACTATACTCACGGTACTCACTATACTCACTGTACTCACTATACGCATGGTACTCACGGTACTCACAGTACTCACTGTACTCACGGTTCTCACGGTTCTCACTGTACTCACGGTACTCTCGGTTCTCACTGTACTCATGGTACTCAATGTACTCACGGCACTCACAGTACTCACTATACTCACGGTACTCACTATACTCACTGTACTCACTATACGCATGGTACTCACGGTACTCACTGTACTCACAGTACTCACGGTACTCACGGTTCTCACTGTACTCACAGTACTCTCGGTTCTCACTGTACTCATGGTACTCAATGTACTCACGGCACTCACAGTACTCACTATACTCACGGTACTTACTATACTCACTGTACTCACTATACGCATGGTACTCACGGTACTCACAGTACTCACTGTACTCACGGTTCTCACGGTTCTCACTGTACTCACGGTACTCTCGGTTCTCACTGTACTCATGGTACTCAATGTACTCACGGCACTCACAGTACTCACTATACTCACGGTACTCACTATACTCACTGTACTCACTATACGCATGGTACTCACGGTACTCACTGTACTCACAGTACTCACGGTACTCACGGTTCTCACGGTACTCACGGTACTCACGGTACTCACTGTACGCATGGTACTCACAGTACTCACAGTACTCACTGTACTCACGGTACTCACGGTACTCACGGTACTCTCGGTTCTCACGGTACTCACTGTACTCACAGTACTCATTGTACTCACTCTACTCACGGTACTCACAGTACTCACGGTACTCACGGTACTCACTGTACTCATGGTACTCACGGTTCTCACTGTACTCACAGTACTCTCGGTTCTCACTGTACTCATGGTACTCAATGTACTCACGGCACTCACAGTACTCACTATACTCACGGTACTCACTATACTCACTGTACTCACTATACGCATGGTACTCACGGTACTCACAGTACTCACTGTACTCACGGTTCTCACGGTACTCACGGTACTCATTACTCATGAAGAGTCACTTCTCAGTAGAATAGAATTGAGAGATTAATAGTTAACGTTTTGATGCATTGTTTTGATTATGCAATGTAAGAAAAATGTCCTTGATTTTAACGGTTAAAAACTGTGAAAATGGTACAGTACAAATCTGTTAAATGGTTAATGGTAAAATTTACAGGAAAAAAAAACACAAACTGACATTCACAGAATTCTCTTCGTTGCATTGCAAGATGTTTTTTCTTTAACGAGACTCTCTTCTTAGTTTTTGGTGATTAGTGTTTCTTTTGTATCTTCTATATATGTTATTATTAAGTAGCTGTTTGTGATGGGCTTTTGTTCATCACAAGACTTTCTCATCACCACCTGCTTTTGGTGGTTATCAGTGTATTACAAAAGTACAAAACAGATTTCAGTACTCCAGTAGGTTGGTATATTAGCATTAAATCAGTTAATGAAATAAAGCACAGCTGCCGTTTTTTTTTACCGTACATTTTACAGATATGTTTTTACAGTGTATGAATGAATGAATTGTTGAAGGCATGGTGTGTTTCATCAGATGTGCCGGCGGTGAAGAGTCTCTGGGTTTATTCTGACGATTTTTCGCTGTGGGTCTCCTGGGAACACGAGTTCACCACGGCAAACGTCAGCGAGTTCGCCATCGAATGGAGCGCTATGACCGACCGTGAGCACAGACGCTGGGAGCGAGTCCCCGGATCCACCTTCACTGTCTGT